>NW_008246111.1:410486-412474 GCF_000281045.1 Saprolegnia diclina VS20 | reverse complement strand
AGCACCGCGCTCGTGCGTTTACTAGCAGCCATTCTCTAAACACCATGACGTTTAACACGCATCTCATTCTGCTTAGCGAGCAAGCTTGATATCCAAGTCGTCGAATTCTACTTGATTGTACCCCGACGTGCAGCAGAAGCGCCCCACCTCGAAGCGCCGATAGCAGTCATGAATGGCTGCTTGCCGAGAGCGACAAGATAGCACGCCATCAAGCGCAACCGATGTGTCTACTGACGGCGAGACAAGCCAGCAGTTGAAGCGTAACGTCCTTTCACTACGTGCCTTACCGCGCGACCTGTCAATCCAAGTGTTTGCAGATCCGATACTCGACTAAATCTACGGTAGCCAACGATCCAAGGCAATCGTCTCGCCTACGCGCGTATGAACGCTGTACCGCAAGGCGACACGGCAACTCGCAGAGTATTCATCTACCGTGTCTTGAAGTTCTTTTCTTCGATGGCAATTGTTCTGTGCTTCCTCACTTGACCTTTGGCACTGCACCGATCACGTTTCAAGAGGACGGCAACGCTGGCAGCGCGAGGCCCATGCATTGCTTCTCGCGACATGTACGTATGCCGCTCATCGCTCTTAGCGTCGCTCTCGCGCTCGATCAAAACGACCCGACGCTGCCAACCAAGTCGGGTGTCAAGACGTGGGTCGACGTCGAGACGCCCGCCCAGTTTCACACGATGACGAGCTCTCGAGGCGACAGGTGGGACTTGGTCATGAGCGACGAGTTCAACTTGGCTGGACGCGACTTTACCGCCGGCCATGACCATCTCTGGGTCGCCCTCGACATGCCCGACGGCGTCAACCGCGCCGTGGGAACATATGCGACCGAAAATGCTTTCACGGCCGACGGCGCATTCCAGATCCGCGTCGACTCGGTCGAGACCAACATTACATACTTTAACGTGTGGGCCGACGTACCTTCGTGGCAAAACAAGACCATGGTACGCACGTCGATGCTGCGCGCTTGTCATATGCGCACTCTAGTACTACCGGGCGGGGATGGTGCAAACGTGGAACAAGTTTTGCATCCAAGGCGGGTTTGTCGAGATTGCGGCCAAGCTACCGGGGGCCATTAACCCCGAGTCCATGAACCCCCACGTGACGGGAAAGCTCTGGAACTCAACCCTCCAACGCAGCGTCCCCGTCAAGCCGCTTGACCGCATTCCCGACCTCAAGTTCTACCCGACGTGGCCAGGTCTCTGGATGATGGGCAACCTCGGTCGTGCGCTCTTTGCGGCATCGACCAACCGCATGTGGCCGTGGACGTACAACGAGTGTGACGAGCGGTACCGGACGTCCCAGCGCATAAGCGCCTGCGATCCGAACCCCGGCTACGGCTTGCACCCGAACATGGGCCGTGGGGCGCCCGAGCTCGACCTTGTGGAGGGAGGTGGCAGCGACATTTCATCATCACTGCAGTTAGCACCAGGTATGCCAGAAGAATATCGGTTGTTTCCGCCCCAGATCAAGTACGAGGGTGTCAACAACACGGACGCCAAAGGTGCAGGATGTCTAGCAATGTACCTCATGCGAAGCGATGATTTAGGCCGGCGCGGCATTGGGTCCACGTTGTGTCTCTACGGCCAAACCTGCTTGACACCCGGTGCCAACATGGTCGACATTCCGACGTCGGTGTACGCGGCCCGCGGACACAAGTCGTGGTACCAAGGTCTCCGGTACGCCGCCAACAACCGGTGCACGCCTGTCGAGGCCCAAAGGCAGGCATATGCGTCCGTCGCCGCGGCGCAAAATGGTACGATCGACGACAACCAGTTTGACATCAAGACCATCAGCGCGGGTCGTGATTTGCATGCCGATCTCGGGCTCATCGATGGCAAGGGCCCGCTGCACTGGGGCATCAACTACAATGGCACGTGCTTTCCCGTCTCCAATGGCTACACCGGGTCGTTCCTCTGCGACCGTGACAACCAAAACCCCAAGTGCGCGGCGCCGCGGAAGGACGCGCAGACGCCAAC
>NW_008246111.1:407939-408870 GCF_000281045.1 Saprolegnia diclina VS20 | reverse complement strand
GGAGGCGACGCCTTGTTCGCAGCACTGTGTGTTAGAATTTGGTCTTCCTCTTGAGCGCGCCAGCTCGCCACAAGGGTGGCCACCCAATCCGCGGCCTCGGACTGTTGTCGAGCAATTGAAAATGTGCACGCTGAGTGTACGTCGACAAACATGCGGCCCATCGCTTCCACCAAGCGCGCGCAGAAACGGCGTGTGGTCTGCGCGGCTTGTGCGATACAAGCGTATCTCGAAGCAGAGAACACAATATGAGAAGACGTCCGCATCGGTTCGGAGAAGACACAAGCATGCATGGTTGTTTCATTGGCCAAAATTATGGTGGAATCCCGTCAGCAGTCACCTCAGACCCTAGCCCTCGCCTAGCCCAAACCTAGCCCGGTTGCAGGCTGGATTCCATCCTGGCTCAGTGCTTCGTATAACCAAAACAAGGACCGTGATTACTTAGATTTACACCTTTATAACAACACGAATCAAGGACTAATTGCGTGACGTTCATAAAGCGGTTCTAGAAGTAGCCTGACGACGACTAGGACGTAGGATCGCGAACGACGTCGGGGTCGGCGACCAAGCACGAGCTGCGCTTCTCGCGCCGTGCTTCTGCTTCGTGGTATTGGCGAACTGCGTGGTGGCGACGAAGGCGTAGAATCAAGGTCAAAGCGGAACCAACGACTGCGAACCCACAGACGCCGCCAATGACACCCACCGACGGCCCATATGATACTGTGTCCAGATCGTACTTGGTGCATCGGGGGCCCGTCCAGACACCGACGCACTGGCACCGATTCTCAACACATGAGCCGGTGACGCTAGCGACGGCTGTACAGTCGTCGTTGGTGTTGCAGGATGCGCGGCCGGCAACGGCAATGTCGGGATTGTTGGGATCCGTATAGTTGGTGATGTGGGCTTTGATAAACTCCTTCGTCGGGTGCGACGC
>NW_008246111.1:397872-406804 GCF_000281045.1 Saprolegnia diclina VS20 | reverse complement strand
TGGCCGTAACCAACCGGTACTCGTCTGGCATGCCCGGCGCGATTTGAAGAGACGACGAGATGTCACTGCCGCCGCCTTCGAGAATGTCGATCTCGGGGGACCCGCGGCCCATGTTCGGGTGCAAGCCGTAGCCGGGGTTGGGGTTGCAGGCGCTAATGCGCTGAGACGAATCGTAGCGCTCGTCGCACTCGCTGTAGGTCCATGGCCACATGCGGTTGGTCGATGCCGCAAAGAGCGCGCGACCGAGGTTGCCCATCATCCAGAGACCCGGCCACGTCGGGTAAAACTTGATATCGGGGATGCGGTCGAGGAACTGCACGGGCATATCGCGTTGGAGGTTGCCGTCCCAGCGCTTCCCCGTGATATGGGGGTTCATCGACGCACGGGTCGCACCAGGCATCTTGGCTGAAATCTCGACAAACCCGCCTTGGATACAAAACTTGTTCCACGTTTGCATCATGGCCGCGCGATAGTACTAGTCGACAGGTTAGTTGCATGCACCAACACTATGTAGACAATATGTACCATTGTCTTGGTCGTCCATGACGGTGCATCTGACCACACGTTGTAGTACGTGACGTTGGTCTCAGTCGCGTCGACGCGGATCTGAAACGTGCCATTGACCGTGAGCGCATTCTCGGGGGTGTAGACGCCCACAGCGCGGTTGACGCCATCGGGAATGTCAAGGGCGACCCAGAGATGGTCATGGCCGGCCGTAAAGTTGCGGCCGGCCAAGTTGAACTCGTCGCTCATGACCAAGTCCCACGGATCGCCCCGAGAACTCGTCATTGTGTGAAACTCGTCCGGAGTCTCGACGTCGACCCACATCTTGACGCCCGACTTGGTTGGCAGCGTTGGGTCGTTTTGATCGAGCGCGTCGGCCACTTTCCAAGCAAGAAACAGACAAACGGACGTCGTCGCTCGACCCATAGTTGCACGACGACGACGATGATCAAGTCGAAGAATGAATGAACTGGGGAATGGAACGTAATGGCACCACAACGTATCGAGAGTGTGATGGTGGAATGTACGGTGCCTGGCTCTCCATGCACGTCGCAGTCGAATAATGGGAGGCAGTATGGGTGATAGTAGGTCTCAGACCACGAGACGCCACCGGCTTTGGCTCTTTTTGGATCCAACTCGTACACTTATACCACTTTTGAAGCGATGTCGGACTATGGATGCCGTTCATTTCGTTGTAACGCAATCAGCTCTATATGAAGAGAGTTGATCATCAACGAACTCGAAGCACCAGGACTACCACCAAAATACGCTTTAAGTAATTGGTGATACCTAGCAATTCCTCGATAGACGACGTTCCCACGAGCATCTTGTAAGGGCTAAGCAGTGCCACAGGGCTCAACGACACAAGAGACGCTACAGTACGTACTAGGTACGTTCCATCGGATACGACTACGCTCCTGGGCGACATAACGTCAACAATGCTTGGTTCTCGCACGAGCTCAAAGAGCGGGTTGGTGACGCTACGCGGCGACGAAGCATGGGTCAAGTCGATACGTGCGTGCTTGCTGGACGACCTCTGCCGCATTCACTCGTACCAGTGGAGATGCTTCGAGTCCGCGGTGCAATCTATCGTGTTGGCTAATCTCTCCAGTCTACAGAAAACGTTTTCGCGCAAGTTAGCAACGTGTGCAATGCAATAGCCTTCGTTCCGACCTTGAAGTCACTGTCGCAAGATGCCGACGGCTGCTTTACATTATTGTCAAATCGCATTGTGAAGTGCTCATTTGCGCAACGGTGAGAGATGCGCGCTCAAAACGCAATAGGCTTGTCGCCTGCCTTCCGTATGGTTGCCTGCGCCATTTCATCCATTTAACGATAATCAGACTATTGATGTTTCCTATTTATCATTTATTTATTTACATATTTCATCACTTTTACCAAGAAATGACACAATGGCCGAGTGGTCTAAGGCGCTGGTTTTAGGCACCAGTCTTCGGGCGTGGGTTCAAATCCCACTTGTGTCATACTTTTTATTTTTGCAAACATTTCCCGTGCCGTCCAAGTTTCTCAAAGGGTGAAATGACCCATTCCTAGTATTACCTGTCCGTGCACCAGTGCAATATTGTGCCAAGGAATGGGCAACCAAACAGAACGTCTTGATTGAGAGTGTGGACATTTCGTCTCTTTGACGAGGTCGTGCAGAAAGGACATCGGGCGCCTCGTCAAGCGGTTTCCTTGCAGCCCACACGCTCCAAGAGTGGGTATTTTGCTAATAGAGTAGACAAGTTGGTCGACTCGCCCCACTGGCAGTGTTTTGGCGATGCAGGGACGGCGATGCTATAGCTCAGATGGACGACGCATGCTCGGCGGTGTCGGAGCAGCAGCGACGATCATCCAATTTATCGATCTTGGCGGCCACGCTGACCATGCTGCGACGGACTGCAACGTCCCCGCGGGTAATTAAAACCTTTAGACCAACACGATTGCCACTACCTCAACGCGATGCAATTGAAGTCGTGCTTCGTGAGGAGCGAGGACTGGACTTTCACGATTTTACCGGCATCAGAGGACCATAAAGACCATCAAACAAAAATCCCAGTAGTAGAGAAAGAGGTTTCCAACAAACGGAGCGTACGAATATGACAAGAAACCTTGACCAGGAAAAGAGCATCTCTAGCAAATTCTCCACCTCTGTGTAAATCCATCAACGGTCATGGGTATCACTCAATTTCGCTACTCACACGACACGTGCTTGCTCCACTCGGCGTCAGCAACCTGGACCTCATTACAACAGAGCGCACATGTTTCTAAAATAATGTACACATTGTGTTATAGTTTTACTAGAGTGGTGTTTCTAACAGGCGACTTGTTTACGCCTTTTCGTAGGCGGTGGTAGCATCGACGTCGTGCTCGTCCTCGCCAGCGATAAACGACTTGCGCGTCTCGTCGTTCTCGAGCGCGAGCTTGGCCTTGAACGCGTTGTCCATGACGCTCGCCTCCTCGTTGTTGTCAAACATGCAGAACCACGTGAGGACAAGCGCCGCCAAACAGATGCCGGCAAACGTGTACCACGTGCCGACGTAGCCAAAGCTCGGGTTGTCGACCCAGCGCGCAAAGCCGTATGAGCCGACAGCAGCGCCGGCCTTGCCCATGGCGGCCGAGAAGCCGTGGCACGAGCTCTTGATGGCCGTCGGGTACATCTCCGTGGGCATGACGAACGTCGACATGTTGGGGCCAAAGTTGGAGAAGAAGAGCGTCAAGCCAAAGAGAATGATGAAGACCGCGCTCTGGTCCTTGATCGTGTCCCACCAGATGCCGAGCACAAGGAAGATGATCGTCATACAGATAAGGCCCTGGAGCATGATGCGCTTGCGGCCCATCTTGTTGATGAAAAAGCACGCGACGTAGTAACCCGGCAGCGCCACGAGCGAGATCAAGACGTTCTGGAGCGCGATCGTGTGGAGCGTCGAGTTGGCGCCAATCACCGAGAGGATCGACGCCGTAAAGAGGTTTTGCGCGTAAAACACAATGTCAAAGAGGAACCACGTGCCGGCCGTGCCGAGGAGGCTCTTGCCGTAGTGCTTGAGGATGAACGACCAGCGGATCTTCTGGACGTGGACTTCTTCAGCCATCATCGTCTTGTACGCTTGGGTCTCTTCGGCCGTGATGCGGTAGTAGACAAGGAAGAGCGCCGGGAGGACACCGATGCCAAAGAGCACGCGCCACATGATCTCGAGGTTCTGGGTCGTCGGGTCCATCGCGTTGACCATGATCAAGCCAAAGACACCAGCAATGAGGAAGCCGACACCCTGGAGCGAGAACGTGAGCGAGACGCGGCGGTTGCGGTCGGCGGGCGACGTGGCATCTTCCGACGACGACGACGCCGCGAGCGGGTACTCGCCGCCGATACCGAAACCGAGAACACCACGGGCAACGACGAGGAACCAAAGCGTGCCGAGGGCCGAACCGCCGTAGGCCGCCGCACAGAGGATACCACCGACGATGAGGAGCGCACACGTCGCAATCATGCAGTTCTTGCGGCCGTACATGTCACCGAGGACGCCGAAGACGAGCTGACCGAGGACGGCGCCAATGAGTGCGGACGTCGAGACGTTCGACTTCATCGAGCTGTCAAAGACACTCTTGCCGTACTGGTGCTCCAAGATGACGTTGACGATGTTGATGACCGAGAGATCGTACGCATCGTTAAAGAAGCCGAGACCGCGGAGGAAGAACTTGTTCACCATCGGTGCGGAGGACGAGTGAAATTGGTGAATGAAAAACAGAACGCAGCTTCCGAAACAAGCCGCCGTGTGGTGCATTCGATTCGTGGTTGGATCTCGCAACCCATGCTCCAGCAAGCTCCTTGGGCTGCCACATTCACACCACTCGGTCTTAGTATGCAGTCGAATCTGGCCAAGATGTCACGTCGGCTCGCCCTGGGTGAGACAAGGTGTTGATGAAAGGGTAAGCGACACGCATCGAGGCGCGGCACCCGTGTCGACCAATCCGATCGCGCGTGTTCTGGAATGCTCCAATCATATACCTTGTGGCGAACCATGGACCAATGAACTTCAATCTTCACGTGTCGCGCGAAATGTCCAAGGACAGACCAATCAAACGCGTGGGCTGTTTTTCTCCACGAATCAAATGGTTTGTGTTTCGATGCACCAATCATAGCGCTTTACATCCCATTATAGGCCAATCAAATGCGTGGAATAGCGGCGTCTGTATCTTCGCCAGCGGCCTCCTATACGTGGTGAATCGAGGCGCCGACACCAGTCGTTTGGGAGGATTGCTGAGGACCGCACTGGCGTGGTTGATGGAACCCATTAGCATGGGTGCGACCACGCTGCAACCAAAAGCATTGAATTCCGAAGTGAATTCTGGAACGAACAACGAGCTGCCGTGGCGCGACCGTGCTGCATTTGTGGTGACGACATACGTTATAACACGGCGTCGTCCCCAAACATAACAGTGTTAGAACATTGGGTTGTTCCGGCGACAGACCTTCTGCCGCGGTTGGCATGCATGCCGGCATGCCGTCGTTGGCTCCGCCGTGGGATCACTCTCACATGTGATGTGGACAGCACATTCAATAAGTACCGCTGCTGCGGAATCTGGTTGTGCCTGCTCCGACGATAGAATCAGATTCGGTGGTCTCGTGGACATTCCTTTTGGGCTCGGGAATGTCAAGACCCGCGTGACTAGAGTCCGTGCGTTGATAATTCATTTGTACTCGTCACATGCGCCGTGGGTGTCGTGTGCCCCTTCTCGTCTCAACTGTTTCGAGCGTTCAAGCAACTTTGCCGTCCGAAGACGGCGCAACGAGTCCGTATTCCGGTGGTCCCTCATTTGGTAGTAAGGGGACAGCAGAATGAGCTTCACCAAAGGTGGTGCGGTGCAACCCTGCAAAGGAACCATTTCAATGCAATGCCACTTGCAGCTCATTGAAAACCAAAAGCGGACGCTTGGAGCTTTGGACTGTGTCAAGGAATCTGGCGTCGAATCTTGGCCCATGGACTCAGATTCAAAACGACCCTTTCCTCAGCACGTTTTTGGACTTGGACGACGACAGTCGTATTTGTTGGGGTCACGGTGACGACATCAGGCACATGGTGCCCTCTGCACCAGGGTACTTCTGTTGTCGCGACCACCGACGGTTTTTTGCGTTGCGCAAAAAGCAAAAAGTGTGGACGTGCTATCTGCTTCAATGCATGTGTTGTTGACATCTCTTGCATCAAACCGCAACAATGAATTACGTAAAACAACTAGGACGTGTACAACTAGTACGAATAGTTGTATAACGTAATTCATTGTTGCGGCTTGATGCAAGAGATGTCAACAACACATGCATTGAAGCTGGTACTCGGTCGCCTCGTTGCCAAAGCAACTCGACTTCGAGACGGTTTCTCATGCACTTGGACGTCGGCGAGGAATCCTTGTGGACTGGAATTATCAATGTATCAATATGCGCTTGTCCATCGTTTTCGGGTGCAAACCGACAGCATGGCGGATAGCAGATAACGCTCCAAACGGCTCCATCATTGCCCGCTCGACCTCTTGGACATTTCATCTTATTGATGTCGACCAACGATTCCATTCAACGATTGTGCGAACGTGCCAAAGCCACCGACGAGGCCGGCCAGCGCGAGGCCGCCATTGCCTACTACGACGACGCGATTCAAGCGCTGCAGCAGCAATATGCGTCCATTGCACCAGGTATACATTCGTACTCGGCGGCGTTTCATGCCCAAACTCTGTCTCTAGAGGACACGACAAGCAAGGTGCGCGTGGCCAATGCGCTGCAGCAGTGCCTCGACCGACGCCTCGCTCTCCAACAACGGGAGGCGCCACGCATCGAAATCACACCGCGGACACTCCAGACGGCTATGGCCGCGCAGTCGGCTGCAACACGTACGCAACATGTTCCGCGTCTACGCTATGTACTAGCTGTCTGGGCAGAGGGCGTGCACAAGGCGGGCGGTGGTAAGACCGTGCTCGGGTCGGCTGTGGCCGGCGCTGGCCTCGGGCTATGCGTTGCAGGACCCTTGGGGCTCATGGCCGGCGCGGTCGGCGGCGCTGTGTTGACAACAAAGAACGGGGCGACAGGTACTACTGCACCAACGATTCTCTCTGGTGATATGCAAGCTTAACGCTGGTGTTCCCTCCTAGGTGACATTGCACGCGCGACGGGCAACCTCGTGGCAGCGTCGTATGAGAGCGCCAAGGTCATCAACAACACATACCACGTGACGGACCGCGTCAAGAGCGCGGCCAAGAGCGCAGTCGCGACAGCCCAGGACCTCGATGCCAAGTACAAGGTAGTAGCTTCTTCGACATGTCGAATCAGATGGACAAGGTGTTCACTCGGAGCAGATCAAGGACACGACCGCGAGGCTGCTCGAGAGCGGCATCAAGCACGCGACTATCGTGAACGATAAGTACCAACTCACCGACCGTGCGGCGAAAGCGACCGTGAGTGGGATGAACAAAGCATCCGAGATCCTCCGCGACAAGCAGAAATAACGAGTACTAGAGATATCCCCACCAATCCCAGTCCCATAACATACACTGGCGACGTCCCAACTGCCTGCTGCCATAATGTCGCGCCGACCGAATACAAGTCGCATCGTCAAGACGAATAGTTCATTCGGCACTCGATGCCTTCACCACGACACGCTGCTCACAACAGCCGCCATCGTCGTCGTTGCAGAGCGCTGGACTGCTACGAGAGGCACCCGCCTTTACACGTCACTTGTTGTTATCTTACGCGACTGGCGTCGACGTAACTTCAGCCGCCGTCTCGGTCGTCGGGGCGGACTCCTGTGCCGTAGCGACTTCCTCGGTCGCTTCGTCGACCTTCTCCGCGGCATCGGCACTCTCCGAGCCCTCGACGGCGTCGACCGTCGGCTTCTCGCCGTCCGATTGTCCGTCGTTCGGAGAAGTCGCTTTTTCGTCCGCCTCGTTGCTCTCAGCCTTCTTCGCTTTGCCGTTTGCCTTGGCCGACTTCTTCGCGGGCGCCTTTTTGCCGCCCTTCTTCTTCGGGGCCGGCTTGGCCGTCACCTCGGGCGCTGCTTCCTCGGCCTTGGCCGACTCTTCTTCCGTCGGAAGCGTAAACGTGCTGGCGTCTGCAGCGGCGTCAACACCTCGTCCAAGTCGTGGGCAATGAACGTAATACCCGTGTAGGCAGGAAGAAAGTACTGCTGCTTGCGCTTTTGCAAAAACTTGAGCAGCTGCACCATCGTCGCTTGAATCAAACGGCTGTCCTAGAGTCAGTGGCGTTGGCATCGATATATCCATCGAGTGGCGGTCGGACCTCGGCCGAGAGACTGGCTTGGACGCACGACACGAGCAGCGGCAGTCGCGCTACGTAACCCCTCGATACAGGTGATCGACAGCCCACAAGTCATACCAAAGAGCCGGAGGAGGTGCTCGCCTCCATAGATCGTCGCCAGCGGTCTACGGCTCCATGAGTGCCATGGAAGTACGGCGTCAAGCCGTTGTACGTCTCGGGGTGGGCGGCCAGGATCATATCGTACTGCGGCCGCTCATCGCGGTAGAGCAGAATACACCCCACGGCCTTGTTGAAGTACGTCACGAGCCCCTTGATGATCTCTTTGGTCGACTACGCAAGTGAGTTGTGATGCAGAAGGGACGCGACGTTGGTACCTCGCGCTCGGTCACTTGCTTCTCCGAGAGTTCGCCTTGGGTCAAAAAGTCGTCGATAATCTACGGAATTGTGGGCAACCAAAGTCTTATTGACTGCACCTTGGACACGGGGGTCTTGCGAGGAAGCTCAATCCAGCGCTCTTGCTGCGTAACGTTCTACGCGCTTCTGATCGAAACATAGCAAACGACGAGGCGAAAGCGTACCTTCCAGTCGTCGACGAGGATCTTCTTGAGCGCAATCGGGATCGGGATCTGCACGTCGACAGCAGCGACCAACTACACGCGGTGTTAGAGCATACGGCGGTCGCGCGCGTTGTACGTCTTCGAGTTCGTGCGAGCCTTCGACCTTGATGGCCTCGAAAGGGTTCTCGACCTTGTGCTTCTTGCTGGCACCTTGCTTGGGGAGCGGGCCGTTCGCCGCCAGACGTTTCTTTGCCGCGCCCTTCTCCATACGTGAGCCTCGTCCTTTCCCATACGTCGTCGGCTACCTTGGGAGCATTCTCCGCGTCGTCCTTGGCCTGCTTCTGTAGCGTGCGCGAGGCCTCGCTCGTGTCAAGCACGCGCTCGGGCCCGACCCACTCGTCCCACTTTTTCGACCACTTGAGGTAGTGAACAAAGTACTGCGGCGTAGCGCCTACACCGCCGGTCTTAGCCAGGAAGGGCCCACGCGCCACGTACTGTCCGGGTCCAGGCGCAGCACGCGCGCGTCGTAGATCTGCACGCCATGGCGCACAAGCACCGTATCGTTGACGGCAAACACCTTGGTCGTCGTCGGCGCCTTCGTCATGTTGCTCTT
>NW_008246111.1:391691-392977 GCF_000281045.1 Saprolegnia diclina VS20 | reverse complement strand
TCGGCCGCGACAGCGATGACAGCGGCCTGCTGGGGAGTGGCACCGGCTTCAATCGCCGCCTGGATGACTTCAAGCACCGGCGCCGGCGTAGCATCCGACGATGTCGTGGTAATGGCCTCGTCGAAGATGTTGGTGGCCGTGTTGGCGTTGTCGTTGATGTTGTTGGCCGAGGCGCTCGTATCTTGAGCATGGACATTACGGGCAGCGACGAAGAGAAGGCCGACAACAGCAACACGCGAGAGTCTCATAGTGGATAAACGACGGAAGGTGGGTCACAGACGACGGACGGAACAGAGAACGCGATGTACTCTCGGGGTTGCAAATTGCAAGATGAATGAAGTGGAGTCGTTGTTGCGGTTGTTGTGGGCGGCTTTGTATGGCACTGAGGTTTGCATAGAAGAACGAAGTACACTCTATCTTGACTGTCGTAGCTAACTTTCGAAGATAGTCGTTCGAAAGATACGATTGGCACCAGCGATCAGGTATACAATGATCGAAATATGTCAATCTTGCTGCGTGACCATTCAGGTCTGTGGCGACGCGGTGGCCGTCGAGAGTAGCTAATGAATGACAGGGTGTCCCCTGCGAAGTTATTGCACGTGATATTGGCTTGACAATTCCAACAGACAATCCCCGATGTTAAGGTACATGACTATAGTACTTTCGATATGCAGGTCATCATGCCCCAGTGCTTTTACATTATTAAGCACTGTCAATACTGTCAATACTGTACGCGCTTCGCACCTGCCATTGTGTTTGTCGCTGCCGCATCAACCGCGGATTTGATTTCTTGGGCAGCTCCACGAACAATTGCAATCACTGAGACGCTAATTTTCTTCATTATGTACGACCTAATGGGAGTTTGGTCACTCGTGACTCCACAAGTACCAGTAGTTCCGATACATCCCTGCAGTTTGAAGCCGCATTACCAAAACAGCAGTGTTAAAACAGCTGGTAGGCGGCCAAGTCGAGCGGCTGGGATGCGTCGCATGTCGTCGTAAGAGCACCAGTGCAGTTGGCGGGCGGGCCGGCAACCATGAAAGAGCCACCAGTACTCGGCGACGATTTGGCCCAGCAAGTCCGGACAGCGACGAGGCGGTTCGGCGCTTCACCAGCGACTTTGGAGCACAAGATGTTGACGTTCGCCGGATACAACTGCGCAATGTCATTGACCATAGGAGCCGTACCCGCATCGGCCCAGTCGCTAATAGTCTGCGTTGCCTCGGCCACGCGATCGCTCGCGTTCAAGACGGCACGAAAGTACTGGGCCGCCGCGCGGTCGTAGT
>NW_008246111.1:388265-391266 GCF_000281045.1 Saprolegnia diclina VS20 | reverse complement strand
GCGTAGATCTGGTCCAAGACCAAGTAATCATAGTCACCCGGTCGCTGGAGCTTGGTGTGGCAGTCGTCCGCGGGGTTAAAGCAGCCGGGCTTCGGGTTCGAATTCTTGCAAATATCGACGCACTGCTTGTGCGCAGGCTCGATGAAGCCGCCAAGGTAGTCGATGGCCTTCGCGGACGCCAGCATCGAAGCAATAAAGAACGTCGTCGCCACCATTGCGTCAGTCGTAAAATGAGAAAGCGCGGTCGCCACCGCCACTGCCACCGCCGGGAACACGACCGATGCCAGATGTTTGGGCAGACCGCTCGCAACGCTCCGTTGCTAATACACATCAACCGTGGCCTGCATATCACATTCTCGGCATCGCACCCATGTGTATGTAGGCCGTCTGTTCCCAGCGTGACTACGCAAGCTTTTATCGAGAGCTACCGGGACCACTTCTTGACTTGTCGTCACAATTCTTGGGCTACGGATACGATGGGAAGCTTCCGCGTAGTCTGTGCAGACTTTGGCCTCTCAGGCTTTTTGACCCGGGCTCGCGGAGCTGCTCGCGGCGGTCTCGCATGGGACGTTCTCCCACTCACTGCAACATAAGGTTCGTCAGTCTGTGTATGCGATTGATGCTTGACGCTTGTGACGACCTTGTCCTGGCTCATTCGCTTGCATGACGAGTAGCATAAGCGTGCATAACGCCACGTTACGACCAAACGTCCCACGAGGATTGGCGTCAACGTGTCTTCAAGGCCGTAGGACAAGTTGCGACGACTGGATGTCCGAGTTTGTTACTGCTGTCGTCTTCCTCGGCGACCGATGCGAAATCTCACGGCGCAACGAACGTACCGTTTGTCCTAAGTCTTACGCTGGGCGCGTGCCCGACTAATCAAGCGTTGACGACGGTGCAGTTTATATTGGGAATACCGGTACATTTTATCAACGCGGTACATGCCACCACGAAGGTTATACATTATGTCCTTGATACCAAGTGTATATAAGATATCTCTTATATACCCCTGTTGATACCACAATGCTACTATCGACGCTTTATCATCGACGGCACTTATATCCACGGCAAACGCTTGCACGCACAACACTGTGCAGTACTTACCGATGGCGGAAGTGGCCCTTTCGTATGTCGACGAATTCAACGTTGCGTTTTGGCAGCCCAATACTGCTGCTTTGGAAACCCAGCGCCAACACCAGTCCCTCCCTAGGTATGGGGTACTGCTTCACGTCAACAAGGGACCTGTACCCTTTGCGGTTCAGTCGTAGGCCACGTAAAGGACCTTGGCCAACTCGGTCTGTATCGATGGACTTAGTTTTGAATGGCAGCTTGGCGGGCGTTCCAGTTGGCAACGGAAAAGTGGTCGAGCATCTCTTGCTCCAAAATGTGCACGTCACCTAATTTATCTCGTCAGTGACATTTCGTATCAATGTGTCAAGTCGTACCCGCGATCGCAAGGCAGTGCAACGGGCCACCAAAGTCGACGGTCAAGAGCTCCTGCATGGTGCCAGCCACAATGCACTGCGTCGGCTGCCCAAGACGCGCCATGCCCACGCACATCGTATCGCGCGAGTAGACTACGACCCAGCATAAACCTTGTTCAATCCTCACATGCCAATATGTACCGTTTTCTTGGCGGCGATCTTCAATCTCCAACAGTTGTTCGAGGGCTTCGTTGACCTAGAGCACGGCGTTAGCCGCATAGCTTGCACACATCGACAACCGTCATGAAGCGAGGCGGGAGGTACACGGTGCGGCCGCGCGCCATGGCTTCGAAGTCGGGCTCCTTGACCTTGATGTCTACTCCATCCATGAGTCCAGCACGAGTCATTGTGCGGTACCGAGGAGACAGAGCGTGTGCAAGCCGCCCTTGCGGTTGAAAGCGACCTTGTCGTAGAAGCTGTCGGGGCGCCAGCCTTCGGTGAAGAACGGAATCGAGACGGTTTGGCCATAGTGGTAGAGCTACCGGTCCACTTGAGTATACGAGGCATACCGCAGTCGATCGAACCTGAAGGCCGCAGGCGCCGGCAGCGCCCATGACGGATGCGTTGTGAATGACTTCAACGCGGGCGCCGATTTCTTGCGCACGCAAGATCAAATCCGTGTGGGTCGTCGCGCTATGTGCATTGCGTTGACGACAGCGAGGATCGAAGTCCGTACCAGAACGGATCGCCGACGACGAGGAACGCAATGTTCTTGTCCTTCGCTTGCTCGTAGATGACTTCGGCGCCCGACTCGACGCACTCGCGGTCGGCCAAGATGACTTCACGACCATAGTACTCGGTCTGCACGAGAGCATGAGAATTGTGAGCAGCGCATGTAGGGTGTACCAGGAGCTTGTGGTCGATGCCGAGGATCGACGTGTAGTTCTCAAGGAAGACCTTGTCGCACGTCTTGATCGCGTTGAGGCCGCGCACCGTGATGTCGGTCTCGTCGCCGAGCCCGAGGCCAATGACGTAGAGCACCATTTTGCTGTTGCCTTTTTTTGAAAATGCATCGATGCCATTGGTCGATGCACCGACCACGGTGTTATGCGTCAGAACGAGTGTTATAACGCAGTGGCTGGCCACGGGCTTGAGCATATCGAAGTACACGACATACTTCGACAGAAGCGTAGTTTGCGGCACGCAACTTCGAGGTGGGAATAATCTTGGCGTCGTCGATCCATCACGGACACTTTCATGGACTGCCAAGTTGATGGCGAGTGTTTGCTATGCACTACAAATTGTAGAGCCAAAATACTACTTTCTATCGATAGTTTACGATATATTTCCCAACATTGTACACTAGTGCGCGAAAACAAGACGTGAAACTATAGTAAACTCTTTTTAATACAATTACAATTAATCACACGACAGAAAGACGGTTGTGTTTACGCCGTCGGCGCGCACTGCGGACGCGAGCGGAGGCTTGGCGTCGCGGGCGCCGACGTCAAATAGTCGACGATGTTTTGGAACACACCTGCAATCGTCGACGGTGTCTCAACTTCGGTGCCCACGGC
>NW_008246111.1:361781-366939 GCF_000281045.1 Saprolegnia diclina VS20 | reverse complement strand
CTGCTGCCGCAACGACCGGTACTTGCGCTGCGACGAAGCGATCGCGATGCCTACGCTACGGTTCATACAAGCCTGTTTGTATCGAACGCACCTTGCGCGACGTGGTCATGCACCGTAGTCGCATCGCTTCGAAAGAGACCGTGGGGAGGGCCGTTGCGCGAAAGCATGTACAGTCCCAGCACGATCCACACGAGGAGGTAGAGGTACACGGGTGCGAGGCGCAGCCAGCCGTACTCACAGCGACCCCAGTCTGCGATGGCACATGGACCCTCGTGGACGCCGCTAAAGCACCGGGGGGGCATTTGTGGTCGCGCGAAAATAAAATGTGTTGCACCTTGAAGTGGGTTTCCCGTACAATCGATTGTATTTAAAGAGCGCGCGATGATTGGCACTTGGTCGAGCAACACGGCGGTCACGCAATCGAGTTTTGGACGCTAACGTAGTTATTCTAGTTTTCGACCTTCGCTGAGCAGCCCGCTACGTCTCGCGCCTTTTTGGGTGTTTTGGGCGCGTAGGAAGTCGAAATTACGTAATCACGAAGGGGCGTATCTTGCGAGCCGTCGTAGAGCTAGAAGTCTCCATCTCGACTCCTACTAAGCCTCACCTCACCCGAGGTCCTGGCAGTAATGAAGGCATTACGCCCATTGCCCCCTGAGCAAGCTCGCCATTGTGAAATCGCCCTGAGCGAACAAGTCATGTGAAAAGTGAGTGCTTTTCTACACGTTGATACTACAGTGCCATGAAGGAAGCCAATGTTGATGACTAGCGGCGTCGCCACCATGCGCTCTTGTGCGTATTGGTAGTGGTGCCACGTACTAGTACTAGTACACCGCTGAGTGCGACTCTAAGAACTCGTTGATGGCCGGGTCCAATGCCGTCTCGACGTCGCCGTACGTACTCGAGCGTTGCGTGTTTCAACTCAATCGCATTCTGGATTCCCTCGGCAACACCAAAGTGCTCGGTTTTGACGGCAGTCGTCGAGTGCATCTCGTAGGCACAGACAAGGAACTCGATTAATTGTCGGCGACGGTCGCTGGTCGGCAGCGTCGAGGGCCTCTCGTTTGAAGATGGCTGGGGTCGCCTCGGGCGGTTGCGCCAGGGTAAATGGGGTACAGAAGGCAAAGGGTTGCGCGGCCAGACCCCGATGGACCGAATTGGATGTGGTGACATGACGATGCGCTCCGACGCACCTTCTCGATGACTACAAAATGTAGCGCTGTGCACAGCGTGCTGGATGAAACGAGCATGGTAGCTGACGCAGATGACACCCTTAGTCCTTGTCCAAGAAGAAGACAGCTTGACCACGTCCCATCGATCCACGAGAACTCAAATCGTGATCGACCTCGGTATGGACAAGGGGTGGGCCAGCAAAACAACTCGGAATTTGTATTGGTGTCAGCCAGGTACTCGTTATAGGCACTCGGCAACGTGATCCCCATGTAAGGGATCGTGAATAGATAGCAAACTCAGCGAGTTGCATAGACAAGAGTCTCGTTGGGATACACAACAGAGTGGCTTGAAGCCGCATATCCACTGTCAAGAGAGCACCTCCAGTGGCTCGTCAACCCACACAACATTGTTGTTTTTTGTTGGCCTTCCTTGTTGCACTCAGGCTTCTGTTGTTTTGTCCAGCCCCTCTCATTGGCTGTTTTCCTATCCGAGGCTAGGGGTTTCCGTCCACTTGGAGTTTGCCTACCGTAGTACGTATGACCCACAATATCCTAAATACATGCCGGGCCATTGACTACGGAGACCTCGGGATCTCTCACTTCTGGTTTGATTCGTCTGGCTTCCGCCCCGCTTGCCTCGTCTTTTTCCACTTAACTTTGTTCCTCAGCTTTGCGCATCGTGGTTGTCAAGCTGGCACTTGGGTATCGAAGCAAGCACAACCAGACGTTGTATAAAATATGTAGCACTACCTGCATTGTCGCAAGGTTGCACCAAGTCGCGGCCACAAACGGCGAGGTACGAGGCGGCGAGAGGGACCTTCTAACGAAACGCTATGTAGCCGCCGTCGACGGTAGAGAGCAGGGACTACAAAAAATCAGGAGGCCAAGGAAAAACGAGTCGATGCAAGCTGGCTAGGTACCCTATCCTTCGTCTGCGAGCTCGCTACAATCAAGCGATGCACCGTCTTGGGCGGCTCGTAAATGAGAAGGTAATGCATGATCGTTGGCGCCAAGGAATAATAGAAGTTTATTGTAGGGCTATCTGGGCTATCTTGGTTGGCGTGGGCGCTAACCTCATTGAACGTTCCCATTGTGCAAGTGACGGTTTTGGCAGGAAGCCGTTATAAAGGTAGGTTCGAACGCCCTTCCGGCACAAGATCCTGACGCTACCGGGTATGCTGTTGCTCGGAATTGTTCACTGACAGCTCTGCCCTAAAGAGGTACACTACAAAGTATGCAGGTAAATGCTCAGGGGGCGAATCGGACGCACTAGAGAAATATTTCCGTACTTGCGCCATAACCTCGATGTAAAATATGGACCCCAGCGCGTTGCGAATGCCCTACAAAGGTCCCAGAACGTTTGTCGGCATAAATTTCACACGCTGGTGGATGGCACGTCCAGTTAACTTCGGTTGTGAAGGAGAGGAACCATTCAAATGAACTTCTTTGTAGTATGATCACTATTAAATTGACGCCAGCACAACGTGTATGCAATTAGAGTTTCCGAAATGAACTCAAATAGCGCCGTTTATTTTTGGCGCCAAACCGTTTTCATGGATCAAATGACTTTCCGCGTTTACTGTTTCTATACCATGCGCCCGCGCTGCTTTGCCGCCGATGAAGCGAATGATACTGCAGCGTGTGCCGTCCACCACTGGGATGACTGCGGCTATGGCTGGCTACACCTTGCGCCCATCCTCATCTGCTTGTGTCTCTGGGTGCTCGTCGGCGTCTGGATGCTTCGGCCCCACGTCACTCTCCACGGCCTTCTTCGAAGCGACGCCGCCGGCGTCCACGACCCCATCGCGCAAGGTACGACGTGAGTACGTCAAAGTCGATAGTATGTTTTCGACTAGGGATTGCCATTGCCTTGTCCCAGCGCAAGTACCGGTCGTTGCGGCAGCAGCGCGTTCAGCGGGCGGTGCGACTGTTAGCCATGTGGGTCGAGCTGCCCGAGTTTGCACTGGTGCCGTTGGAGCTGGCCTTTCGCATCACGGGCCAGCCAGATGGTGTCGAGGCGCTCATGGCGATCCTCGAGTTTGCCAGCGAGGTTTGGTATCGAAAACATTGGGTTTGTCTCACTTCTTGCACGTAGGGCAGCACCATTGTCATGTCTTTGGTATGCGGCAGTGCCATGCTCCTCTTTCATTGGTCCAAGCGATGTAACTTGCCTTCGACCACTCTCGCAACGGAGTCGTGATGACGAAATGACCACCTAGGTCACGTGTTCCTCGACCGCATCGTGCACCCGCTAGCTTTGGATCTATTTTACATCCCCATGATCACGGCCTTCTTGCGGCTTGGGACGTGCCCAATGAGTGGCGAGCACGTTGTATTGCCCGGTGGAATTGCCTGCGACTGTGTCGACCGCTTTGGCTACTTTTGGGTGAGTTTTTGTACATTATTGTACTTGATTCGACAGACAATGTGTGTAGGCGCTCGGACTGATCTCGTTCGTCTTGCTCTATCGCAGCGCGTTGCACCACAAGATGAACGTCGAGCCGCTCGCAACAACCATGGACTTTCGTTTCCAGCCGAGCTACCAGTTTTTCATCGTCATGGCCCGGACACGTACGTACAGCCGTATCTTTCATAGTGCGCATTTAGCAATTTGGCGATGTAGTCAGTCCCATCATGTCGATTGTGGCCAGCAACGTGATTGCCAGCCGTAATGGAACGATCGGTCTCCTCACTGGTCTCCTATTTGTCTGGAGCTTTCTTCTCGAGTACTCGTACCGCACCCAGCCGGTACTTGTCTCATGCATTCGTACCGTTTTTCCGTGACAATATTGTCCACATATTAGTGCATTGGCAGCGGACGTGTCCCCAACAACATTCGCGTACTCGCCTTCTCGAGCGCCATCTACACAACGCTCGCGTCCATTGGTGTCTTGACGACCGATGCGAGCATCTCGACGCTGCTTTGGACACTCGTACCGCTGCCAATCATCGGTGTCGCTGCATGGAAGATCAACGACCGCCGCGCGCGCTTGTTTCACATTCCCAACGTCTCGATTGTCGAGCTGTTGAGGGATGAATCACCGGCGATCCAGTTGGTCGGCGTCGTCGCTGCATTGTACGCCAACCCGAACCGCGTCGTACAGACAGACCACGAGAAGCTTTTGGTGGAGCTACGTCGGCTTGCACATGGCCCGATGCACACTTCGCTGTGTCGTTTGTATGCGCTGCGGACACTATGGTTTAGCCACATTGAGGTATATAGCATTTTCCTGTTGCGTGTATATGATGTAAAATGCTATTGTAGAGCTTTGCAACGCTATCGCGTGTGACTGGTGACGCCAAGACAGCAGTCCCACCCAAGTACTGGCTCAAGGACCGGGCCAACAACGACCGACCGCCGCGTCGATCGTACGTTCGACACAAGTATGTCAAGTTGACCGCCGACAACATTGTACTGCAGCCGCGACTCGTGGCACCTCGGTCGTCCATATCGTTTATGCTCAGCGATATGCAGCAGCGTATCCAAAGCCAAAAGAAGAAACAGATAGCCTCGGTTCGGTGCTCCACAAACACAAGCACGACCGCGCCCAACGATACGACACCTTGTTATATCGTCGTCATCTGCGATAGTCCGTGGCTCTCTCTCTATCAACCCCCCGACGACGCCATCGCGACAGCCAACGACCTCTTTCGCTTGGCGCTCGATATTTGGACTCAAAGCATTGCGCTTCACGACCGCGTCGCCATGCGTGAGTGTGCGCTCTTTCTACTCCAGTGGTACCGCACTGGCCACCTGTACCTCCAACCCGTCATGTACCTCCAGATCTTATCGGCGCTCTGCATGGTCGGCACCACCAAGCACATCATCGATGCCACCCACAGCTTGTACAACGCGACGCTCGACAAGGTCACACCCGTGAGTCTCTGGCTCGGGCACCCCGGGTGCATCGACCACTTTGCCTTTGCACTCAAAGTGCAAAGTCGATCGACGGTGACCAAGTGTGCCTCGATACTGGCGCTGATTGTGG
>NW_008246111.1:358095-360154 GCF_000281045.1 Saprolegnia diclina VS20 | reverse complement strand
AACACAAGCACGACCGCGCCCAACGATACGACACCTTGTTCTATCGTCGTCATCAGCGATAGTCCGTGGCTCTCTCACCATCAACCCCCCGACGACGCCATCGCGACAGCCAACGACCTCTTTCGCTTGGCGCTCGATATTTGGACGCAAAGCATTGCGCTTCAAGACCGCGTCGCCATGCGTGAATGTGCGCTCTTTCTACTTCAGTGGTATCGCACCGGCCGTCTCCACCTCCAGCCCGCCGTCTACCTTCAGATCTTATCCGCGCTCTGCATGGTCGGATCCACCAAGCACATCATCGATGCCACTCACAGCTTGTACAACGCGACGCTCGACAAGGTCACGCCCGTAAGGCTCTGGCTCGAGCATCCCGGGTGCGTCGACCACTTTGCCTTTGCACTCAAAGTGCAAAGTCGATCGACGGTGACCAAGTGTGCCTCGATACTGGCGCTGATCGTGGAGAGTGCGAAGTCGGCACGGGCCCCGCCGCGACGCTGGACGCCAGCGGCGATCGAGAGCGTCGAGGTGGCGTTGTCGGCATGGCCGCACGTGTACCGCATCAGCGACTGTCTCGAGCGCGTGTATACGTACCTCTTTGAGATCCAGCCGGTGCCGCCAAAACCGATATCGCGCTTGCGCAGCTTGCATCGCATAATAGCCGGTGCTGTGCTGCAAACCAAGTACCATCTCGCCTTGCCAAAGAATGCCAAGCCACGTGAGGACGTGACGTCCCCGACGAAAGTCGTCGCATCTGGGTCCGAGTTGGTGGTGTCGTCGGTCGTTAGCCACCATCAAGGGACGCCAACGAGCAAGAAACTGAGCTTTGTGGAGGCGGCCGGCCTTGCCCGGCACCTCAACTCGGTGCATCCGTTTCAATCTGAATCTTCTCAGCGGCTAGTTCAACCAATGGTGTACGATGTCGTTGACATGCCGATAGTGGTCCCGCCGACGTCGAGTCGGTCCACGCCCGTGTCTCCCGTGGCGGCATCTTGCGACAGCAGCTGGACCAAACGTTTGCCAGGTGCAGACACTGCCGCCGGAAACGGACTTGGCTCCCAGCCATCATCGGTGGAAATCATCCGCCATGAAACAAAAGTGGGACGCTTCACTGCAGCCTCTGGCATTGCAGGGACCATGGACGCAGCCACCGACGAGCCTTGTCAGCCAACTGAAGGCACCACAATGCTCAAACCCCCCCCAAAAGCTTCAACACCACGTCAAGCAAGACGCGCCGAAGTCGAGATTACCTCGGAGAACGCACCGTCCTTGGATGGTTTCGCCAAGATCGAAGTTCTCTCGGCTGCCAAATTACGACGCTCGGAGCGCATACAGTTTATCCAGCTACTGCAGCGCGCGTACGAGCTCCAGTCGTCGACCGCTGCACTGACAATGCAATGCGACACCTTGCAACGGGCCATCGAACTCTACCGGTCGCCACGCGAGTGCGCAATTTACGATTACATTGTAACGACGCTCGACCCGGCGATCCGCAAATTCTTCGAGCCGTGCATGACCACAAGTGCGAGTCCGTCAGCGCCCAAGGCGTCGTCCACGTGGTGGCAACGTCTCTGAATGTGAAGAGTGCCACACTTTGATAAACTAAATATATGAACTCACGATGCATTCGAACGCGGGATTTGACGCAGTGGTGCCTATTTTCAAGGAAATAAACAGTTCTATCGGCTGCCGGTACAATAAGCAGGTGGCAACACCGCGACGAGAAGTGCGGTCGCAAGTTGCCAACTCGAACCGAGAGCTACACTCGCAGCTAACCGGTTGGGCAAAACGGATAGTCGAGACGGTTAGCCAGACCGTACCGAGTTTGCATTTCTCGATTTTCAAGAATTCAATCTCGATACAGCGCGAGCCATTGTGCACCGATTCAAAGCACAAACGAGTTTGGGATATTATTGCATGGCTACTGCATACCAAGATTGGCTAATTGCCTTCTGGTTCAGGCTACCCGACCGCAGATTTTGAGGCATTTACCGCTGCGCCTCGGGTGAGGCGTGCCGGGTTGCTTGGCGACGATCGAAACTAGAAGGGTGAGCTCTACCAG
>NW_008246111.1:357445-357995 GCF_000281045.1 Saprolegnia diclina VS20 | reverse complement strand
AACGTCTCGATCATCGAGCTACTCAAGGACGACTCGCCGAGAATTCAGTTGGTCGGTACTGTCGCCGCGCTGTACGTCAACCCGAACCGCATCGTCGAGACCGATCACGAGCCGTTGCTCATCGAACTGCGACGGCTGGTGGATGGTCCGGTGCATGCTCCGCTTTCTCGTTTGTACGCACTGCGAACACTGTGGTTTAGTCACATCGAGGTCTCTCTAGTTACTACTGCGATTGTACTTAAGTTGGCGCCGATAGAGCTTTGTCGCACAGGCGCCATCACCCATTGGTGACGCATCCACGGCGATTCCACACAAGTACTGGCTGAAAGACCGGGCCAACGGCGACCGACCACCGCGTCAAGCCAAGAACCAGCACAAATACGTCAAACTGACGGCCGAGAGCATTGTGCTTCAAGCGCACCTGCGGCTGCCACGCCGAACGTCAATTTCGTCTTTGCTCATCGATGTGCAGCACCGAATGCAAACACAATCGCGGCGGCAGCAAAGCTCGGGTTTTCAGTCCATGAGCAGGACCACCTCGATGCAAAAC
>NW_008246111.1:321491-322587 GCF_000281045.1 Saprolegnia diclina VS20 | reverse complement strand
TGCGTCGCTAGTACGAGATGCAGCAACGTCGTTCCGTCCTACAAAATTACGTTTAGAAAAGCGCAGCTTTTCGAGGCATATGTACTGGCTCCTGATGGTTGACGTTGATCGCCTCTTGCCGAAGGAGACTGTTGGCGTCCAGAATGCGCTTTTCGCGCAGAGCCTTGGCAAGCTACAAGTATAGTTTTGTATTCCGATAGTCCAACAAATGCGCATCAACAAATTTACCATGGCGGTTTGCAAAAGCTCTTGGACTTGGACACGACCTTTTTCTTGAGCGGCCATGAGTGGCGTATGGTTCCACTACAAGTCCAAATTTGATGGAAATGAGTGAGGATTTTGTGAAAACGTACGTAATTTGTCGCATTGACGTTGGCGCCGTAAGCCAAGAGAAGACGAACGGTCTCCACGTGATTGTTTTGCGAGGCATAGTGCAGTGGCGTGTTGAGAAACTACGCAAACGCAATATGTGAAATTTGCGAATGAAAAAAAGACGTTTCGGACAACACACAACGTACGGTGGATTTGGCTTCGATGTTGGCGCCTTTTTCAAGCAAAAAGCGGACAATCTCCAAACGATCACACATAGCAGCTTTGAGCAGTGGCGTCCAACCAGTCTACTCCCATAGACATATCCATAAACATGGTGGATCGATGGAGGAAGAGTACGCTGTCGTAGCACTCGATGTTGACGCGGTCGTTGAGAGCGGAGATGACGGCAGCCAACTTGCCATCTCGTGCAGCGTTGAGAAGCGCTTCCTACATCATCGCATGAGCATCGTACCATTGGCGTCGTCGTCCGAGTACCTCCTTCGCCTTCGTCTCCCTCGCCTTCTCCTTGTGCTCCGCCGTCTGCCACAACCCAAACATGTTGCAAAATGATTAGCGATCGCATTCCCCCCTTTTCATTGGCTGATTTTTCTCCAATCCACGCACGATGTTATCCGTATCCGCCCATACTTCAAGCGTGGACCAAGCCTCCGCAACGTGGTCTGCCCTTTTCTATCAAGTCCCTTAATGTTTTAGGTTGTCATTGGTTCTACCACCAACTTGACAAAAGTGACGACGTACAGGTGCCGAAATGCTGGCGCTGGCG
>NW_008246111.1:279699-284430 GCF_000281045.1 Saprolegnia diclina VS20 | reverse complement strand
CCCGCCGTAAAAACAGGGGACGCATGCGAGACACACCTTCTACACTTTCATCATCGGCATGAACATGATAAGTCAACAAGTGCTTGTACTTGGTGCTCTAACGTTTGCTCCTTGCACGAGTTTAGAATACGTAGTACTTGAACAGGTACTGAGCGCCGGTACGAATTTCTCATTGGTCGTCAAGTCGAAGCTCTGAGCTGCTGTATGCTCTCATAGTGAGGCAGCTCGTTAGTCCCTCATTGCATGGCGCTTCCAGAGTCGCACCTAATCGGAACGATGTGTGAAAATCATCAAGTGCGGGGTCGTACTTATTGGGGTTGATGTAACCGTTTGTGCCAACTGGTGACAACTTGTCACCAGTTGGTACATGTTGCTTGTCAGTGACAAGCAACATGCGTGAAGGCAACTCCTCTTGGATACCGTCAAGAGCCTCGAGTTACCGGTAGCTGAAAATGGCTTGTCGATGAAGCACAAATGTCCCCATCATGGCGGTTGTACAATGTTGGCGGCATCCAGAGCTTTGCCAAGCTTCTTCAATGCCGAGCTTCGGTTCGGTGGAACTCGAGCGCGGCGCGAGCGTCACATTCGTTGCCAAGTTCGTCACAGAGATGACGAATAACTCCTCTTTTGGCGTCGAGTGCGCGCACCGATTTAGCGTCCTTTGTGGCCGCATTCGCCAATATACATGCCAATGCAAGGTGGGTGGCAGCAGGCTCGTTCGGCAACCAGTAGCCATGTTGCGGCCTTGGCTTAGTCGCTGTTCCGCTCGCGCTGGCACTGATAGAGGGCTTCTTTTAGCTCGCGCAACTGTGCACGGACAGCGGCCTTCTGCACTTTTGGTGCAGCAACAACGCCGTCACCAGCCCCTGGCGCAATACCACGGAAGTAACAAGAAGTGGCCCTCGGGGTTGGCCTCAAGTCTGGTCACCGCACCAACACGTGAGCTTGGATCGCGTCCAGCGGCAACTGCGGTTTAGTCGGCAAGTGCGGCTTCCCTGACTTCTCTTGCATCCTCCGCTTTCATTCTCGTGAAGCAGTTGAGGCAGTCGACGATGTTGCGGGGCTTGTCCAGAGACACAGTGGTTTTGCAACCACATTCCTCGATGGCATTGCATTTTTTCTTCCGAATGAGCGAACCGGACCGTTCGACGGGCGACATGGCTGGCGGTGTTGGAGATGCTAATGGGGGCCACTTTCAATCTCGTTGGCACGAAACGACACCGTCTTCCTTTTTTTGCTAACCGACAATCACGCGATATAAAACGCCAGGTAAATATGTCGTGAATTAGAAACAAACAACGGAGAATGTCGTTTAGAAACACAGCCACACGGACTAGATGCTGATTGGCTATAAGATGGAAATCATCCAATTTTGCGGTGAAGCTGGCTCATGCCTGTTCGACTACCGGTACTGTACTGGTCGACCACATTCAAGGACAACTTGACTGCCATTGACAACGTGGTCATGATCCTGCACTCGTGGCACGACCCGATCGTCTTCCGGCGAAGCTGGTGCGTCGTTGAGGTCTACGTCGCTGTGGCCAAAGGCGCGCGCTTTGAGGTTGCACTTTCGCGTGATAAACCGATTTCATTGATATTGCCGGCGACAGTGCCTTGCTTGAAATGCTCGCGACGATCAAGAGTGGAAACTCCAAGTCGACGAGAAGACAATCAGAAGCGTCCGCGGCGGCATATTCGCCTTGATTTGCACTGTGACGTCGTTCACGTCCATCGACCAGTTCATATTTTCTACGTTTGCCAGCTAAAAATAAATGAAGACAATAATGATGATGTCGATGGCAGCGACCTCGGCGCTCATCGAAACGATAAAGTGAAGGCAGCAACTCGGTGCCATTTACTTAAGAGTGGCCGAGTTCGGCGAGAAGGAGCGTTGCTCCCGAGCGGCGCTAACGTTTAACGCCTTGTACAGGCAGCGGCGTGGCGCCGGCCAGCGGGATACGATTTGTCGCGTCCCAACGACGCGCCGAGGCGTGACTCGAGAGCTGCATGCCTGTGCAAGCCGATGGTCGGCTGCCTCATCGGGTGCGAAGCGTGTCCTCGCGACGCGTTCAAGTCGCGTACAGGTTGTCCTTCTCTGGACGTCGCCGCGGTGGAGCTCACTCGACAATGCGTGGACAAGACTACACGCGAGGCTATTGCCGCGTGCGAAGATCCATCGACACCTTCACGTTCTCGTCGACGATTAGGGTCCTATCGCAAGAATAAGATTAGAAAAGGTGGATTCTGGACCATGTCTAACCGTTCGAGTATGAGCTATTGAAAATGGGAACGAGTCTTTGGCTAGTACCGTCGTTGGTGGATGGACCCGAGCATTGCCTACCACATACAAACCAAGCCTTGGCTCGCGTCGAATCCGCGCAACCAAAAGAAAGAACGTTGTCACATGCGTGTGTTGTGGCGCGAAACGTGTACTAGTGTTCAAATGGCTACAGTTCGATCCAAAAAATAGCCAAGCAGGAAGCATTATCGTCAATTGCCATGCAGATGACGACGCATCGTTTACAAAGGAACCAATGAGGTCGACTGAATTTTTTTCGATTTGGTGAATTTTCAACAACGCACGACAACTCAGCACCACGCGTACCACGCAATCGCTCGGGCCAACAAAACACCACCTTTGGCTTGATCTTGTTCAAGCGGTGCCCCGGTGTACCGTACGTGGCACCCTACCGTGCGATTTATACATGTAGTACCCGGTACCTGTAGTACACGTGCGTCCAAGCGATAACTCCGATCTGGACGCAAATCGATGTCCTTTCTATTGCCAGCCGACAGCCTCCAAAGAGCGTGCCTGCCTCGCTGCCTCCGCCATCGTCGTCCACGTATAAGTATACCAACGCAGCAGCGTGGGTGGTGCTGGGCGCAACTCCATGTGTGACGATGTGCAGCTCGTCGACAGATGGCACGTATTTGACCAATCAAAACCGCGGCGTGACGACGCCCTCTGCAATTCCCGGGCGAGGCCGGCGCACCAAGGGCGTCGAGTGCAGAGACTCGACCGGTCGGCGTCGATGCGCGACGCCAATTTACGTGCAGATGCAGTCGTTTGGCGACGTATCGAGGGCGGCGTAGGTCGCATGGACACTTGTACTACAGTCGTTTGTCGAAAAGATGTTCAACGCAGCGCGTCCCAGCGCAAAGTACTGTCTGTTTTGGGGTTTGACGGCCGTGCGCAGCACAACCCAAAACGACTCCGTCACTCGAGCAAACGCGACGTCGACGCCAGCATGCTCGTACCAACGTGCTTCTTCAACGGGTGTACGAACCCGCGCCTCCCGATGAGCGTCAAATGCGACTTCCACAAGCACCGCCTCCAATGCCTCGACGACGGCTGCCACAACCAAGTGTACGCGCGCCATCGCTGCGTGCGCCACGGCGGCAAGCTGCGCTGCGCCCACCCGACCTGCGACCGCAATGTCCGCTTAGGGGCCTTTTGCTCGTCGCACGGTCAGTCGACGGCGAAACGCCACTGCTCCGAGCCCGGCTGTACGACGCAGGCCCACGCCCGCGGTCTCTGTGTGCGCCATGGCGGCGGCCGGCCGTGTGCCGCACCCGGGTGCCCGCTGCACGCCCGCACACGCGGCTTTTGCGCTCGTCACGCTCGCCACACCAACAACCCAAACAACAACAGCAGCAGCAGCATCAATAACATCAGCAATATCGCTCAACTTCCCGTGACGCCGCCCCCGCGACTACCGCCGACGCCGACGGTGCTGCCGACGATCGAGCCGCGACGAAAACCCTGCATCATCCATGGGTGTCTTCGACGCGCGCACGCACGACAGCGCTGCGTGCGGCACGGCGGCGGCCGTCTCTGCGCTGTCCCCGACTGCACGAGCCATGCGCGGACGGGCGGTGTCTGCTGCCGGCATGCGCAGGAGCGGCCTACTCTCTCGACGACTGATACCAAGAGCCTTGCCCTGTGGCCGCGCCCGACTCTTGGACTACGTAGCCCCGTCACCGTCGTTGACGTCCCCGCGGTATTGCGCGTGGAGTACCGTGGTCAAGCCTCACTCGACTGGCTCGAACCGTTCGAGTCGTCGTCGTCGTTTGGCTTTGTGGATCCGATGACTGACATTGGTTCGATGATTCTGCCCGACTTGGAGCTCGAGCTACTGGACTTTACAAGCGCCTTGACATACTAGTAGAAAAAAGTGTTTCGATAGACGTCTTATTGTCTCATTGTACTAGTTGGTTCGTTTTATATAGATTAAATGTGATCTCGCCACTCGGTCGGGCGACCTCGACGTGTGTGTGCGCTGCAGTCATTTCTTGGGATCTTGGCGCTGGAGAAAGCACTCAGAACTCATAGGTACCCTATGCAGGGCTAAGGTACGTACATCTAAGTGTTTAACTGGTGACGTATCTGAATCGTGAGCTCTTTTGGCGCTTAAAAGTCACAACTATACATAAGAAAAACACTCACTAGGTATACGTCATGACGCTGTGTAGGCCGTGCAAAACTCAAACTAAATAGATCAATCGAAATCACGCCTCACGGTCGGCGTGGCCCGCGGAGCTCAAAACGTGCTCAATTGAGTTTGGTCGCCTCTACAGGAAATTAGTGACTCTGAGAGGCCCCGAAAAGGTCGCAAAAGTTTTATCAGTTCATGCGTGCATGGATGATGAAAGTCGAGTGGCGATGCTGTCTCTCTAGTACGTTTAGGCAAACTTGTCATTTGCTCGCTCAAAATGGGTCGATTGAGCTCA
>NW_008246111.1:258565-259189 GCF_000281045.1 Saprolegnia diclina VS20 | reverse complement strand
GCGTAGTTTTGAGGTCCCGCGCTAGCGCGCAGGACCCATCAATACTGTACCGAATGCACTCGCTGCCCTCGTACGTCGAGACTTCGTTTAATCCTACCGTGCTTTCACACGGGCCCAGCTACTACACCCCCGGGTGCCCTCACTGCGCTGTGCCGCGCTTCGCGCAAAAGAGTCGTTATTCAATTAGAAGATAGATGACGCCGTCACGGGCCGTGGCTGCGGTTCCCCAAGCGTACAGTGGCCCGCAACTTTACCCGACAGAGATTCACGACCTTTTTGTGCGGGTTATAAAAGATGTTTATAGCCGTTCTGTGCGCTAAACGTGCTATATATCGATAGCCAAGACACAGAGGAACACGAATATAGTTTGATCTTCTTCGTAGCATGTCTAGTCGCTGAGTTATAAAAGCTGGAAGACAGACCATTTAAGGCGGTCTCGCAGAGGATGAGGTACGGCCAGTCGTCGTAGACGCTCGACGGCGCCACGGTGGTGACGTCGACAAAGGCCGTGAGCGCCGGTGTCCAGAGCGAGCGCGGCACCGCGTCGAGGAAGCAATTGAATTCAACACTGTTGTCAAGGGACGTCGCAATCGCCTCGATGATATGGGGCTGGACGAGCCCGTC
>NW_008246111.1:247441-256345 GCF_000281045.1 Saprolegnia diclina VS20 | reverse complement strand
AAAATGTGGTACTGGTGTGGTTCCATGTGGTACCAAAACGTAGGGACGCCACCTTGCGGCTGCACAATAGATGCAGACCTCGACTCTAGGGTAAGACATGGTTTTGCACCCACAGACCCTCAGATCCATTATAATATCTCAATAGACTCATTCCAACAGCAACAGATCCATGGACCGACCGTACAAACCTCCGCCCATCCCATGGCACTTCCCTTCCCGTCCCAGTCCACGGTCCTGGGGTCAAGGAAGGAGGTGCAACTTCCAACCCATATGGCGCCGATGCAAGGCGTTTTTAAACGTTGTCTGCCTGCCCTGTTTTCGATGCCAAGAGTGGAGATAAACAGACGGATAAAACTCAACAATCAATGGATACTTGGAGGGATGATAGTGGCACTGATAAATTTTTCTTGAATTTTAAACACGTCTCACCGCAGTTCCCGAGGAGGACGTGCGCCAAAGTTCCTGCTCACTCCGCTCTTGGCATCTTAAACAGGGCATTGCATACTTTAAACGGGTGAAGCATCCCAAGTTGTTGGCTGCAGTATTGTTGCATCAACTTAACCGGACCGGTTACTACAGTGGGATGTGAAGAATGAGTGAGCCATATGGTGGCGTGTGTCATGCATAAATGTGCCGGGTGGGACATTCTCATTCTCCAAGTCTCCAGCACCATGGCAACGCCATCGACGTCGCCGGACCGCGGCGTCCGCCTCTCGTACTTGCGCCACTTTATCAACGAGCATGGTGGCGAGGCTAGCTTTGCTGGCAAGACCACAGCCCAAGTCTGCTTTGAGTTTGTCGTGCCATTGACTAAGCCATCGGAGCTCTCGCTCGTCGACCACGTCGCCAGCGACCCAACGACCGCCAACTACGTCGCACCGGCCAATTGGTATGTCAGCCACGCATGGATGTACCTCTTCTTGGAGACCGTCGACAGCCTCGAGCGCTTCTTCGCCGACCGAGATCTTGGTGACGACGCCGTCCTTTGGTTTTGCGTCTTCAACAACAACCAGCACCTCGCGAGCTCGTACCCGTTCGAGTACTGGTCGACGACGTTCAAGAACGGTCTCGCAGCCATCGGCAACGTGGTCATGGTCCTGCACCCGTGGAACGACCCGATCGTGCTTCGTCGAAGCTGGTGCGTCTTTGAGGTCTACGTTGCGGTGACACTGGGCGCGCGCTTTGAGATTGCACTGGCGCATGATCAAGAGCAACGCTGCATCGGCGACATGGCCGAAGACGGCGCCTTTCGCAAGATGCTGGCGACAGTCAAGTGTGAAAACTCGGAGGCGACCGTGCCCAGTGACCGCGACGGTATCTTCGCTTTGATTCGCGCCGAGACGTCGTTCATCGCGGTCGACCAGCTCATTTTTTCCGTGTTTGCCGACTGGATCAAGAGAACGCTCGAAGCATCGATCCCGGCCTTGCCATCTCTGCTTGAACAAGCCGAGCGCTGGTCTGCCCTCGGACGCATCTACCAAGACGAAAGAAATTACGGGGATGCCGCGCGCTGCCATGAGCATGCACTCTTGCTCCGCACGTCGCGTGCCGACCCGCTCGTTGTCGCGATGACCCAAACCCATCTGGGTATGATGCGCAGCATGCTGAATCAGCCAGCTTCGACGTGGCGGCCGCTCTTCGAGTCGGCGCTGGCTACGCAGTCGGACGCACTGGGTCCATTCGAGTCGGACGTTTTCGAGACCCAGTACTACTTTGTCGCGGCGCTCTCCCGCAATGGCAGGACCGACGAGGCCAAAGGCATTGCGCTCGATCTCTTTGACGCCCACCGGCACGTGTACGGCCTCGCCCACAAGTACACCGCTGTCGTCATGGGCCTCGTCGCAAGCTTGCATGTGCATTCGCACGAGTCGCGCGCGTCGTTGCGCTGGAGTCGCAAGGCGGCGGCGCTGCAAGAGCAGCTGCACGGCTCCGATTTCCTTAATACCGTCTTGACGCTGCAAATTGCAACCGTAGCCTACATGAATCTCGGACGCTTCGACGAAGGCCTCGCGCTCAACCAGCGCGTCCTGGCGACCACGCAGCGCACTTTCGGGGCGGACCACGAGCTGACGTTGGCGGCAACGCTCAACCAAGGCAAATTCTTGGTCCACGTGGGCGAGCTTGCTCGTGCCACGTCGATCTTGCGCTCGGTACGCGACCTCTTGCCGTCGGCCAAGGTACCCAAGGATTACACTCGGGATGGTAGCATGCTTCTTTGGTGTCAGTAAATTTGACCGTGTGTGTCTAGTGGAGCTCAACCTCGGGCATGCCGCGTGGACCAGTGGCGACCTTGGCGCGGCGGCCGACCATTTTCAAGTCGCGCACCGCCGTGTGCCCGGCAAGTGCACCGTCTCGGCAATCTACCGCCTTGCCTTGGCGACCACCGACGCCAACGCGCGTCGCGACCTCCTGGACCTCGTGGTGCTGGACGACATTGACGAGGCGCCCGAGACGTGGGTCGCCGAGTGTGTCCTCTGCAGCAAGCCCGTCACCGGTGTTCTTCTGACGTGCAAGGCCTGTCCCAAAGGTGTGCTCTTTTTTTGTGCCGCTTGCGCAGCGACCAAGCGCGGGCGGCTTGAACGGTTCTGCCGGCACGACCCGCCCGTTGCGCAGCTGGAAACGGCGCTGCCGCCCCGCCGCCTGCTGTACCATGACGCGCTTTTAGCGCAGGAAGGGTCGTACGAGCGCATCGAGTCGCTGCTGAACGACTATGCTACGTACTGCGAGACGTACAAGGTCCCGATGCACGAGCGCTTGCAACGGCGCTCGGTGCCGGTGTTGAACCGCAACTGGCACCCGATGGTCTAACGTATCGAGAGAAATGGTGTAGCGTTATTGGCGTTAATCGAAAGGCAGTGCAGACGTCTTTATGCGTTGGCCAGTTGACAGCGGTGTCCATACGAACGTACCGCCAGTCACCTCCATCGACCCCTCTATACCACTGGCGCCACCGAGCTCGACGAACGAGCGACGCGCGCAAGTCGTGTCGATTGGCGCATATGGTACAACCCACATTATATATGAACGGGTTTCGCGTTATCTTCATAATTACACAAAGATTCGCATTCTCCTTCTTCTTCATTCGCTCGCCGGTCCGTGGCTGCGCAGGCGGCGGCGCGGGGCTCGTCTGGCTCAATGCACATCCCGCATTGCTGTAAGATCTCAAAAACTCGATATATTGATACATTGATAGGATTCGTCACACCTCGACCTCAAATGCAACGACACACGACGCGCGTGGCGGTGGCAAGAGCCCGAGCTCGTGGAGCAGCCCAGTATACTCGTTTTGCAACGCATCAGCAGAGCTGATCGTGCCGCAGGTCACCGTAAATGCTTGTTGGTTGTGCTCCAAGAGGCGGCGCAGCAGCTGCAACACTTGGACGGCAGTGGGTTGGCACTCGCTAAACGTAATACGCCGCCATCGCAAGAGACCGGCGCCGAGCGTCGGGACGATGTCGCGCCACATTGCATCGGTAAGCAGCGGGAAGCACACGCTCAAAAACGCAAAGTCTGGGCACGCGACGAGCGCCGTCACCATTGCACGGAACGCTCGTGCAGGAAGGTATAAACCTGTGCAAGCGAGGTCGAGGCGTCGAAGTGAGGGCCACGCTGAAATGCAGCCGAGTAGCGGAGAAATCACCGACTGCGGTAGCTTGCACTGTTGCAAGACGACGTGCCGGAGCATCGGACATTGCCCCATGGCCGACATCAAGGGCACCACATCGTGATAAGAGTCGAAGCGATTCCTGGACAAGTCGAGCGTCTGGAGATGCGGCCAGTGCGGGAGCAGCGCGGCGATCGCGTTGGGACAGAGCGAGCCGTGGCCCGACAGGTCGAGTGTGCGCAGTTGGCTCGCACTGCGCAACGCCGGAAGCAGCCACGAGAGGCCCCGCACGTTGCGCACACGAAACTCAACAAACGACCGGATCGTATGCAAGGCATTGTAGAGCAGTGGGTCGGCCGCATCCGCAAACTGGGTGCCATCCAAGCGGAGCCCACGGTCGCCGCCCCGCTCCAGCCACGCATGGAGTACGGCGATAGACGCGACGTCCAGAAGAAAGTCGCCTCGGAGCGACAAGAGCCGTAGCGCAGGGTAGGCTAGGATGTCCAGGAGCGGCTGGATCAGACCGAGGTTGTCGCCTACCGATGCGCGGATTTCAAGCACGCGCAGGCGCGGGCAGCGCCGGCCAAAGTCGCGGACCCAGTGCGTCCATGCGAGATCGGTCGTCTGATCGGAGCAAAAAACGACTGTCATTGCAGTGGTCATGGCCGCGAGCGGCCCGAGGTAGACGAGGTCGGTGCCCGAGACTGCAACCGCCGAGAGCGACGGCTGTAGCGGCAAGAGCGACCGCAGGTTCGCCATCGTCGACGCCAACGCAGGTGCACGGCGCAGCACGATCGTGGGCCAGTCCAAGAGAAGCGACGTATCGGGCGTCGCGACGAGGTCCTGCAAGGCGATGAGCGCTCGCGACAGCATCGGCGTGGGCATGGCGGCGAGGAAGGCGTCGAGCGTCCGCTGGTCCTGCACAGAGCGCGCAATGACGTCGAGCGCCTCTGGCACCAGCACGGAAGGCGGCGCGACCTTACGATGGAAGATACGCTCCGGGATTTAAAACGTGGCATATGCCGCGAATAGAACGCGCCCACATGATTGAACTATAAACCAATGAAATCGCATCAAAGCGACCAATCAAAAGCGCTAAAAACATTGAGCCCGGCCGACAACGATTAGTTTTGCTTGGGACCGTCCTTATAAAGGACAGCAGCCCAACGTCACGCTGCTCGCAGTACCAAGGCCGTTATTGCTCGTAGTACCTAGACCATTATTAGTTTTAGTTGTGCAGCTTCTATCACCAAGGTCCAAACCATCTTCGTCGTCGGTACGGGGTAGGTTTAGGTTTAGGTTTAGGTTTAGGTTTCGCTCCGATCAACGCCATAAAGCTCTCGCTATTAAACCTCATAAAAGCTAGGGTTATATGTCCTTGCTTTGATACATCTTTCCGCCATTTCCGTACAGTAAAAGATACCTCTACATATGTTGGGTCTGTGTATGAGAGGACAGTGGCTTACGGGTCGACGCTTGTGGGACGTCGATGTTTTGACATCAAGCCGGCAATTTGTCCACGAGCCAATTTATGTACAAACCACACTGCCTCAAGTAGTACACGTGTACACTGTACAATGAACTACTACATCGGGTGCCAGGTGCACGTCAACCGCGGGATCAACGTCCGAACGCGTCGCTCGTTTCTCGGGACGTTGTGCATATCGCAGTGACGCTCGTACGCGGCGAAGAGCCCATCGATGTCGTCGTAGTGCGCCGTCTCGGTCGCACAGAGGTCGGCTTCATAAAAGTACCGGCGCGGCGGCAGCGTCATCTTCCACGTTGTCTCCTTTGGGTCATGTTGGCAGAACCGCATGAGCCGCGATGGCCGCTGGTCACGGCACCTTATGCAAAACTGGAAGGCGTCTCAAGGACAGCCCGCGCAGGCCACGAGGGTACCCGTGACGGGCGTGTAGCACGCCATGCATCGAGTCGGCCACGTCTCGGGCTGCGCATCGGAGCTCGAGATAATGAAGTCGCGGACAAGCGTGAGCCCTTTCTTGGAGACTGGTAGTGGGGCGTGGACTGCAAACCCATAGAGGAGCCACGCCGTCACCTTGCACGGTGCGCTGGCAAAGGCGTCAATGAACGACGCCAGCGCATTCGCCCATTGGGCTTGCATGGCATACGCGACGCCCAAGTTGAGTTGCACTACACAGTGTATCCAGTCGAGTAGTAGTAACAAGTCCACATAGTGTAGATGCGTACCGGCCAAACGAGTTGGGTCGTCCGCGCCAAGGGTCGTTGTCAACGCAAGCATTTGCGCCGACGCGAGAGCCGCATCGCCCGTCATGAGCACCGACGCCGCCAAGTTGATGCGACACGCAACCGTGCGTGGATGCGTCGCACCGTACGTGCGCGCCCGAGAAGCGACCACCGACTCGGCGAGCGCGCGTGCTTGGACGCCGTCGCCCATCTGCAGCAAGGCATCCACGAGCCGGGACTTGGTACCGATCGTGTCGTTGTGTTCGCGGCACAAGTGCGTCACTTGGAGGCCAAGCGCCTTCCGGAGCCAGCGCGATGCACGATACGCCTCGTGTTGGCTGACGTAGACCAGACCGACGGTCGACATGGCGCTCATCGTGCGCCAATCACATAGGCCGTAGAGCGAGCGTCGGACGTCGAAATCTTCCAGCGCCAGCGGCAGTGCTTCCGCATGCGCGTCGTTGTGGCAGAGCGACGACACCACGTTGCTACGCGCCGCCAGCGTCGTCGGGTGCGTCTCGCCGAGATGCTGAAGCGCGGTCGAGAGCGTCGACCGAAGCCGTGGCTCCCATTCGGACTGGGGCGTGCGCTGGTACGCCCGCGCAAAGGCGGCAAGCGACTGCAGCAAGAGCGTCTCTTCGTTCAAGGGCCCGTGCGCGGCCAAGAAGAGGGTGACCGCTGCCTGGAAGCAGCGCTCGCTCGCCGCGTGGTCGTTCAAGGCGTCGTGAATGACGCCGAGATACCGCCACCGCGACGCCTTCTCGAGCGACGAGGACGCAGACGCAATCGACGCCTCGAGCGTTTGCTTGATCCAGTGCGTCAAGGTGGAGAAGATGAGCCGGTCGACCGCGATGAACGACGTCTCGGCGCGAATCAAGGTAAATATACCGTCGCGGTCACTCGGCACGGTGGCTACCGAGTCTTCGCACTTGATCGTCGCGAGCATCTTGCTAAACGCGTTATAGATGGTAATATCACTGAGGAACGTGGCTTCTTGATCATGCGCCAGTGCAATCTCAAAGCGCGCGCCCATGGTCACTGCGACGTAGACCTCAAACACGCACCAGCTTCGACGAAGTACGATCGGGTCGTTCCACGGGTGCATGATCATGACCATGTTGCCGATCGCAGCCAAGCTGTCCTTGAACGTCGTCGACCAGTACTCGAACGGGTACGAGCTCGCGAGGTGCTGGTTGTTGTTGAAGACGCAAAACCAAAGGACCGCGTCGTCACTAAGATCTCGGTCGGCGAAGAAGCGCTCGAGGCTGTCGACGGTCTCCAAGAAGAGGTACTGCCAGGCGTGGCTAACATACCAATTGGCCGGGCCAACGAACGAAGCGGTCATTGGGTCGTTGGCGACGTGGTCGACGAGCGAGAGCTCGGACGGTTTGGTCAATGGCACGACAAACTCAAAGCAGACTTGGGCTGTCGTCTTGCCAGCAAACTCAGCCTCGCCGCCATGCTCGTTGATAAAGTGGCGCAAGTACGAGAGGCGGAGGCCGCGGTCGGGTGGTGCTGACGGCGTTGCCATTCGACTTGTTGGGCAATGAAGTAAGTTCCTTCCCCCTCTGGTCTGGATTCGGGTTCGCGTCCAGCACACAAATCCGCGCGAGGTTGCGTTTTTAAAGTCTATTGTGCTTCTTGTTCTCTATATCGAATGAAAACACGCGTCCTAATATTGACGAATCAAAAACGCACATATTTTCCAGCAAGCCAATCACAGACGCCCATTTGAAAGGGATCGGTATCCAGCCAGTGGTACGGTGGGCGCATCGGAGAAGCGCGCTTCACGAACCATGGCGATCGACTCACGGAGCGCAGCTGCCAAGGACGACGCTCGAGGACAAGCACACACTCGTAGATCAAAGACACATACATCGATACTACACAAATGCAACGACACACGACTCGCGTGTCGGTGGCAAGAGCCCGCGCTCGTGGAGCAGCCCAGTATACGCGTTCTGCAAGGCATCGGCCGAGTAGCCCTTGCTGCAGGTCACAATAAACGCTCGTTGGTTGTGCTTCAAGAGGCGGCGCAAAAGCTGAATCACTTGGACGGCGGTGGGCTGGCACTCGCTAAATACAAGACGCCGCCATTTCAGGAGACCGGCGCCGAGCGTCGGGACGATGTCGCGCCACATTGCATCGGTAAACGGCGGGAAGCGCAGACTCAAAAACGCAAAGTCCGGACACGCGACGAGCGCCGTCACCATTGCACGGAACGCTCGTGCAGGGACGTACAAGCCGGCGAGGTCGAGGCGTCGAAGCGAGGGCCACGACGGAATGCAGCCGAGAAGCGGAGGCAGCACCGACTGCGGTAGCTTGCACTGGCCCACCAAGACGTGCTGGAGCGTCGGCCGTTGCCCCATGGCCGACATCAACTGCACCACATCGTTCAGCGGGTCGAACGTGACTTTGGAGACATCGAACGAGCGAAGCTGCGGCAGGTGCGGCAAGAGCGCTGCGATCGCGTTGGGACAGAGCACCCGGCTGCCCGACAAGTCGAGTGTGTGCAGCTGGGAGGTGTCGCGCAGTGCGGTGAACCGGGGTGCGGCGGTTGCCCCGCGCCGGTGGTACTCGCCCCATGCAAACACGCGGAGGTTGGGCGGCAACGACCTGCCGTCCAAAAGTCGCTGCGAGAGGTACTGTCCGTGGCTGACGCAAAGTTCGAGTAGCGAAGTGCAGGTGCTCAAGGCGTCGCAGAACGCAAGCGCGTCCGTCTCGCCAAACGGGACGCCGTCGAGGCGGAGCCCACGCGCGTCGCCGCGCTGCAGCCACGCGAGAAGCTTCTCCATGGACGCTCCATTTAGCCCTAATACGCGCCGCAAGGTCAAGAAGCGCAGCGCGGGATGGCCGAGAACGTCCAGCAGCAGTTGCAGCGGGGCGCCATTGACCGCGACGTGGACCTCCAACTCGCGGAGGCGCGGGCAGCGCCGCGCAAAGTCACGTACCCAGTGCGCCCATGCGAGATTGGTCGTCTTGGCAGAGCGAAACTCGACCGTCATGACCGTGATCATGGCCGCGAGCGGCCCGAGGTAGACGAGGTCGGTGCCCGAGACTGCAACCGCCGAGAGCGACGGCTGTAGCGGCAAAAG
>NW_008246111.1:238568-246111 GCF_000281045.1 Saprolegnia diclina VS20 | reverse complement strand
GGCCATAGGCACGCCCAAGGGACCGAGAATTTTGTGAATACCGGACGAGGTCTCGTGGTGGGGAAATTAGTCGGGGTACTACAACTAAAACTAGAGTGAAAGTGTCCCCAAAGGTAGCGTTCCGTCAACACACCACTACTGGTACTAAATTCTTCAATGCTTCGAAATTGATGATTCAAAACAAGCTCGTTTTACAACGTGCAATTTAGTCGGACTAGTTAGTTAGACTTGGACTAGTTCTCAGTCGTTGGTCTTGCACCGCGATCTCTTGTCGCTGATGCCACCTCAGTCGCTGGCGTCTCTCAAAGTCGTTGGCAAGCTACGCAGTTTGCCGCCGGCGCAGCCACGGCCCGGCGAGCGAATCAAGAAGAAGGAGATGGCTCGTTCTGCGTATGCAAAGACTATGCAACGACGAAGATTACGCAAATCGCATTCATATATACTTGTAGTTAGTCGTTGCAGGAAGGACAACCGGACCCAAGCAACTGATTGTTTTATCCGGACATCCGGAAATGGCGAGCGTTGATTGGTGCGTTTTTTCTCGACGGAGCCAAGGCCATGCAATGCAATTCAAATGCGTTAGTTCTACTCACTATTTGTATGGTGTATTGATTTTTATGTATTAAAATGTAATCCGATCGAATAAAATAGCACCGGATTTCCATTTTGTGGTGAAGATGGCAGGCCGACCGCCGCTGGACGCGACGTCCGTGATCGCGACCGCCAAGACCTTGATCATCTCCAGCAACGTACGCACCTCTTCTGCATGCCCCTCATCTTCCTACGTGGGCTCATGCCTTCCTTCCTGTACGATAGTACCTCCAGGTCGACAGTGCGCGTGCAACGGTACCCTACATGCCCGTCGTCTTCTCGCGAAGCTCATCCGCCCCGTACAGGTCTTTTCGACGCTCGAGCAGTATGCGCAAGACACGTCCTCGATCGGGCTCTGGCTTGCGTTCGCCGAGCTTGAGATGGAGCTGCGGCAGTTCAAGCAAGCGACCAAGGTGTTTGAACTCGCGGTGACCAAGTGGCCTGGCAGCTTTGACCTCTGGAAGCGGTAGGAAGCCGCGTCGACCCAACAAGCATGCCCACGACGACTATATGTAGGTATATTGGCTTTTGCCTCGAGCGCGAAAAGTTTAGCAACGCCAAGAAGCTCGTGCTCCGCGCCCTCGACACGATCCACGGCGAGACCGAGCAAGCAGCCTTGTGGAACCTCCTTGAAGCCTGCCCCGCGACGCAAGGCGACGTGGCGGTTCTTCGCAGCCAGCGCGCAGGTACATCATCGACGTCCAGGATGACATGTCTTCACACCGCCGTGTTGCAGCCGACACCGCTTCTGTGTCTGCGCCGGCTGCGCCCACGACGACGTCCGCGCCAGCCGCGCCCGTGGCTGCGGCAGTGACCGCCGAGCCCGAGATTGTCGTGCAAGTCGACGCCGCCAAGCCAACGACGCCGGTGCGCCTCCATCCTCTCGTTGCAATATGCTCATGCTGTACAGGACGTGCCATATTTCAAAGACATTCCAATGGCGCTGCCCGTGGTCCCCGACTGCAAGTACCTTCTCTTCGACCCTGGTACGTCACCGTCCTCTCCAGCGTTTCGTCGCATGCTCAGGACAATGTTGCAGTCGACCCGGCCGTCACAGTGCCCACGCCCGTGCTGCAGATGCTGTCCGAGCTCCTCCGCGACAACAACGAGCATGTACGCTTCGTCTCGCTTGTACGCGTCGCTTACGAGTGCCATAGATCTTTAGCACCGTCTTTGACATGGCGACCGCGCAGCGCAAGCAAGACGTGGCCACGTTGTACCGCTGGCAGGACCTAATTTGCATGCAAATGAAAGAAGGTACGTGCGCCGAGGGATTCCCTTCTTGCAGCGTCTCTCATCCTCGCGATATGCGTAGGCGCCGACTTGTTTCAGCGCCACCACGCCGAGAATGAAAAGGGCGATCCCGCGTCGCGCGAAGCCTTTGTACGTATTATGAGGGAGTTGCTCGGGGCAGTCCCTCACACGATTGTAGTTTGCACAGCAGCGCGTCGAGTTTGCCAAGCGCTGCACCATGGCGCAAAAGCAGTTTGTCGACATTCAAGGCATGACGCGCAAGACGATGCTGTCGACGCAGCAGGTGTCATCGCTTCTCGCATCCAGTGCCTCATCCTCGTGGACCACTAGCGCGCGCTCCAAGAGCTCCGCATTCCGCTCATGGTCGTCACGACCGCCGACGATATGATTGCGCAACAGGTATCAATCTATCGAGTCGAAACGCGCGACCCAGTTCTTAGCGCAAAATGACGCATCTGATCCTCGAAGCGGAAGCCGTGTGGCGCACCCAGGTACCCTGCCATTGTTGCAGTGTCGCGCATTGAACGATGCACTTAGCACCCGCGGGCGACACCGACGCCGACACCGGCACCGACGCCCAAGCCGACGCCTGCACCGGCGAGCTACGACCGCTACTCGCGAGAATCGTCGTCCAGCAGGCCCGACGAGTCGCGCTACCATCGCCAGCCCGACGAGTCGCGGTGCGTCCTCATGTGCATTTTTGTACGACTTGGCTCAATCTAAACGAAACTAGGTTTCATTCACGCCGCAATGACCCGCCGCCCATGGTACGTCACTATCAATGTGTCAAGGTGTCAAGGTGTCAAGACGGCTCACAAGTGTGCATTGTGTAGCGGCACCCGTCGACGTACAACAACAAGCCGGTGCACCATGCGCCGCGGTCCAACGACTATGCGCGCCACGACGCACCGCGCCAAGACCCGTACGCGCGTGCCCCGGACGTGCCCCGCCAAGAGCCGGGCTACGGTCGGTCGGATGCCTATGGTCGCCACGACGTGCCCCGCTACAACACCAACGCCAACAACGAGTACCCGCCGCGACAGGAGATGACGCGACAGGAGTATGGTACCCGCACGGATGCATATCCGGGTCGTCCGCAGCAGGACTATGGCCGGTCGCAGGAGCCACCGCGGCAGCATCATCCTGATGCGTACCCCCCCCGGCAGCAGCAGGAGTATGGGCGGCAGGAGCCACCACCGGTGTACCCGCCTCGGCAGGAGTACGGGCGTCAGGAACTGCCCCGGCAACAAGAGCCGTACCGACAGGAGTATGGCGGTCGCCAGGAACCGCCGCCCCGACAGGACTTTGGCCGGCAGGACTATGGTCGGCAGGACTATAATGGCGTCGCCAAGTTTGGTGGGCCGCCGCAAGCAGAGTACCGCCAGCCACCGCAAGCAGAATACCGCCAGCCACCGCCCGTGCAGGCGCCGTACCAGCCGCCACCGGCCTCGTACGGCGCGCCCGAGCCGTATGCGCCACCGCAGCGGGACCCGCGCATGATGGCACGCGATCCGCGGGGCGATCCTCGGGGAGACCCTCGAGGGGACCCGCGGGGGGACCCCCGACTGGCGCCGCCGCAGCTAGGTGGCTTTCAGAGCGCGCCGCATGCGTTGCAGCCACCGCCGTACGCGCCGCGCGGAGGACATGGCGACCCGCGCCGGTCGCCGCCGGCTCCGTACGCCCCCCAGGGCGGCAAGTACGGAGGTACCCGCCCCTACAGAAATGACTTGACCAAGGTCGTGACGCATTCACTGTCATAGGACGCCGCCCGGGCCCTGGCCGACGATAGGTGTGTCCCTGTTCTCTAAACAAACTCCTCCTCCTTCCTGCCTGCACGCGTCTTGCACCCGACCGACATTACTTCTATACTAGCATAATAGGACGTCTCAGCGGTTCGTCGTCGCAGGGTTATATTGCTAAATTCAAACTCGTACTACCTGCTGAGACAATAATGTTGCTCGACATACAGTACGTTGGACCACAAAGGTCTCTCCACAATGTACAGACGCTAGATACACATTACTAGGCTAGAGCTGCACGCTCGTCGTTCAGAGACGTCGAATGAGAGAACGAAAATTGAGTTTTTAGTAGTCAGTTGACGGACGGATAGTGCGACTCTGCCCGTGTTTTGTGTGCGGGTGCTTGGCGGTTGGGTGCATGGTCGTCCGGTGCGGTGTCGGTGCCGGCGGTGTCGATGTCGGTGCCAGCGGTGCTGTTGTCGGTACCGTTGTCGTTGTCGGCGCCACCACTGGGTTACTCGGTGTCGGTTTGCCGGCCACCATGGTCGGATACGAGCACTGGTCGGCGACGTTGCACATGCCTTTGCCACCGACGCCGCGCTCGAGGTAGATGTAGCCGTGGTCGCCCCAATATTCTCCCCACGAGTTGCGAAGCTTGTAGTGTGCCGTGCCGTTGCTGCTGCCGTACCCCACTGCCACGACGGCGTGGTCGGACGCTGCCCCGGGGCACATTGTCACGACGTCGCTCTTGTAGTTGCGCCAAATGTCGTTGCCGGCTTCGACCGTCACGACGACGGGTTGCATGTCGATCGCGGCCTGAAGCGCGCGCTCGCCTTGGATATTGACAGTAGCGCCGATCTGGAGCTTGATCTTGCTGCAGGTTGTGTTGCAGGCGGCATCGGACGCTGTGTACGGGTAGTCGCTCGAATCGCAGAGACCAGTCGTCGCAATGTAGTCGAGCGCTTGGCGAGGCCAGCCGCCGTTGCAGCCGTAGCCTGCGTCATTGGCGCAGCTCACGAGCTGCTGCTCGGCAAGGTTGAGGAGCTTGCCCGTGGCGAGGCAGTGCGCCATCTCGGCGGCGCCGGTAGCCGAGATGGCCCAGCAGCTCCCGCACTGGCCCTGGTCACGGACCGCAGGCATGCAACGCGTGGTCGTCCAGTCAACGTCGGAGGCCGCCAACTGCGCTAAAGTGAGCTGCGAATGCTCGGCGCGCAGCTGCCGCGTCATAATTTGCTTGGGCAGCGCGCCTTGGGCGTACGTGCGAAACTCGTCGGACGTCAGCAGCGCAAAGCGGTTGTCCATCGAAAACGTCGCGTGTGGGTGCGCGGCGTTGAGAGCTGCGACGGTCTTCTTGGTGGCTGCAAAGCGCGTGAGCTCCTCATCAAGTTTTTGGTCGCTGTTAAGGCTTGCGAGTAGCGGTGACGGAGGCAAAAGGCGGTGGGCGGCTGCACGCTCCCCGGCCGCGCTCACCTTCCACGCCGCGAGCTCCTTTACGAGGGCATTGCGCTCGCCGTCGGTCATTTCAAGTGCTGTCGTCGACGCGGCGAGAAGAGTGGGATACGCGGCCGTCAATTTCATCGAAACTGGCAAATGGCAAAAGGCAATGTGAACCAAAGGCAAAGTGGTCAAAAGGCCCGAGACCAACGAGGAACCGACGAACGGCGGAGAGTGGTCATGGAAATCGAAGGTGCGTCGGTGATAAGCAAGAACGTGTGAGGTTTTTGGAACCCGATTACACACAGCGATCGAGGAGTTTGATGCGAGTCTGTCCCATGCAAGGTTATTTCCATGTTAGGACCTGTTCGACAAATGCAAAACTCTTAGGACCGAAAACGAGATCAACTAGACTTGCTTGCGGTGCTAAGATCGTGTGGGTGCGATCAAGTGAAGCCATCGCCCGCTGTTGTTATAGTAGAATGCAGCGTCCGGTGTGTTGGAGCGTGTGCATGTTCCCAAGGTTCGTAGGAAACGGCGTTCGACCAAGCTTTCGGTGATAGGTTCCTTGTGACACATTCGTGTTGCCGGCATCAAGTCGACTTGCCAGTGCAGATCTTTGAATCACAATTGCACCACAAACAACTAAGCGTACTGCGAGCATGACACGGTGGTTCATTTTGGTTGATTCGTCTCGGCCGTCGAGCCTAATATATGAACGTGTTTCGCGTTATACTTATAAATATGAACGTGTTTCGCGTTATCTTCATAATTACACAAAGACTTCGCATACGTAGAGATTAGCAATCTCCTTCTTTTTCATTCGCTCGCCGGGCCGTGGCTGCGCAGGCGGCGGCGCGGAGGCTCATCTGGCTCTTCTGTCGTCGCCCTACGACGCTTGTGGCCGCGGGTGAGGCACTGGACGACGCGGTCGAGCCTTATAGAGCACGAATGCGCTGCGCCAACGTTATAGCGAACTCCAACCGGCATGTGACTCGACAAGGAGGTGGCTGCACCAATGCAAACGTTTCTAGTAAAAAGCAAGTCCAAGAAATTGAAACAAAATGACACTTGTATATTAGTAAGCACAGCTAAACGCACAATGGACTTAGTTGGACGCGCCCGGGCACGGCTTCTTGGTGTGCGGCTTCTTCGGGTGCTTGGTGCGCGGGTGCTTGGTGTGCGGGCGCGTCGTCGGCGCGTCTGTCGGGTACTCGGTCGGCATGTCCGTCATCGAGCCGTCGTCGGACGGGTACTCGGTTGGTGCATCGCTGGGCTCGTCCGTGGGGCTGTCGCTGGGCTCGTCCGTGGGGCTGTCGCTAGGCTCGTCCGTGGGCGAATCACTGGGCTCGTCGCTGGGGTAGTCACTCGGCTCGTCGCTGGGACTGTCGGTCGGGTTGTTCGCTGGCTTCCCGCTCAACGTCGGGTACGACCCGCCGTCCGCGACGTTGCACATGCCCTTGCCGCCGCCGCCGCGCTTGAGGTACATGTACCCAGCTTCGCCCCAGTTGGCGCCCCACGAGTTGCGGATCTTGAAATACTGTTGACCGTCCTTGGTGCCGTACCCGACGGCAATGACCGCGTGGTCCGACTGCGCACCCGGGCAGCTCTGCACGACGCCGCTCTTGTAATGTTGCCAGACGTCGTTGCCAGCCTCGACCGTGACTGAGATCGGCTGCGTGTCGAGCGCCTTCTGGATCGCGCTCTCGCCGCGAATGTCGACGGTCTTGCCGATGCTGAGCTTGGTCTTGGAGCACGACGACTTGCAGGCGCTGTCGCTGGTCGTGTACGGGTAGTCCTTGGCCGAGCAGAGACCGGTCGACGAGATGTAGTCGAGCGCCTTGTTGGGCCAGCCGCCCTGGCAACCCTGGCCTGCGCTCTTGGCGCAGCTCACAAGCTGCTGCTCCGAGAGGTCGAGGAGCTTGCCCGTGACGATGCAGTGGCCCATGGCCGAAGCGCCGGCGGTGGCAAAGGCCCAGCAGCTGCCGCAGCTGCCCTGGTTCTTGACCGGCGGCATGCACTTGCTCGTCGTCCAGTCTTTGTCGGCGGCCTCGATCTGGGACTGCGTGAGCGTGGTCTCTTCGCGCTCGGCGCGCAGAACGCGGCGCGCCTGCTCCTTGTTGAACGAGCCCTTGACGTACGCCTGGAACTCGTGTGCGTTGAGAAGGGCAAACTGGTTGTTGTAGTCAAAGATGGCGCCCGGGTGCTTCTTGTTGAGGTCGGCGACGACCTCCTTGGCGTTGGCAAAGCGCGTGAGCTCGTCCTCGAGCTTGGCTTCTTCGGTCAGCGCCTCTTCCGTGTTCTGGGACGGAAGAAGACCGAGCGACTCGGCCGACTTGCCCGCATGGCTCGACTTCCACTGCTCGAGTTCCTTGGCGAGCGCGGCGCGGTCTGTGTCCGACATTCGGAGCGCGACGACCGACGACGCGGTGGCGAGGAGGGCGGTGAGGAAGATGAGCTTCATGGGAGATGTGGTCGAGGCAAAGCCAATGTGAAAATGAAGCGAGATATGGTCGCTGATGCGG
>NW_008246111.1:195488-207418 GCF_000281045.1 Saprolegnia diclina VS20 | reverse complement strand
GCTACAAGAACGTCGTCTACTTTATGGAGTGGGGTATCTACGGCCGCAACTTCCACCTCTACGACCTTGACTGGTCGCGCATCACGCACATCAACTACGCCTTTGGCAAGCCCGCGACCGATGGTACGGTTGGCATCTACGACTCGTGGGCCGCCACCGACAAGCGGTACCCGACCGACTCGTGGAGCGACACGGGCAACAACGTGTACGGGTCGTTCGGCCAAGGCTTCAAGCTCAAGAAGCAGTTCCCGAACACCAAGTTTGGTCTCTCGATCGGCGGCTGGACGTTGAGCGACCAGTTTAGCGGCATCGCGAGCACCGAGGCCGGTCGGTCGACGTTCGCCAAGAGCTCGGTCAAGATGATGCTGGACCTCGGCCTCGACTTTATCGACATTGACTGGGAGTACCCTGTCGAGGGCGGGAACGACTCGCCGCCCGTGCCGCACCGTCCGGATGACATGCAAAACTTTGTGGCGCTGCTGACGGCGATCCGGACCGAGCTCGCCAAGCTGCCGTTCAAGGCCGAGCTGAGCGTCGCGTCGCCGGCCGGTCCGGCCAACTACCGCCACTGGGACTTCAAGGCGGTCTGCGAGCAGCTCGACTTTATCAACATCATGACGTACGACCTGGCGGGCAGCTGGAGCACGTACACGGACCACCAAGCCAACTTGTTTGAGGACCCCAACCACCCGCCGGGCGCCAAGTACTCGGCCCACGGCGCGATCCAGGACTACATCAAGGGCGGGTGCCCGAGCAACAAGATCGTCATGGGCATTCCGGCCTACGGTCGGTCGTTCGAAGGCTCGTCGGGTCTCTACGGCAACTTTACACCGCCGACGGCCGGCTCGTGGGTCTCGGGGAATGACGGCAAGGGGGTGTGGGACTACAAGGCACTGCCGCAGCCCGGCGCGACCGAGTTCTACGACGAAAAGCTCGGCGCCGCGTACAGCTACGACGCCAACCGCAAGGTCTTTACGTCGTACGAGTCGCCGACGAGCCTCGCGGCCAAGCTCGACTACATCAAAAAGTACAACCTCGGCGGCACCATGTTTTGGTCGGGCGACGCCGACGCCAAGGCTGGCACGCCGCGGTCGCTCATCACGCAAGTGTACAACACGCTCGGGAAGGACAACATGGCGTTCTCGCCCAACAACATCAAGTACCCGACGTCCAAGTACGACAACATTCGCAACGGATCGACACCGGCGCCGACGAGCGCGAGTCCCGTGACGACCAACCCGACGCCGGTGACAACCAACCCGACGCCGGTGACAACCAACCCGACGCCCGTGACGACGGCTCCGGCACCCACGACGGCGTCGCCGAGCGACAAGTGCGAAGGCAACCGCAACGTGTGCTTCTGGCCGCTCACGCACCAAGTGGTCAACTACGGCAAGGAGGACTGCGTCAAGTTCTCGTCGTTTGTATGGTGCCCGTAAGCGCGTCAGGTGCCGAGCTTGCATGTACAGTCAGTCGTCGTCTGCTGTCGAATAATGCGTTTGAATCCATCACTATGAGTTGTGACGTGTATTTCTTTTTTGTGGAAAATTTGGTGAACTACATAAAGGGAAGGGACGTCTGGGATTTGACTCGGGCGTCAAAGGAAAAGTCGTGTGGCGGTAGACGGAAACAGTAAAGGATAGGTGAATAGATAGACCCCACGGGGGATTAATTGTCTGTTTGTCCCGTCCCCCTGTACATATGAACCCTTGGTGGCACAGTGGTTGCACAGCGGTGACATCTGTTTGGTCGTTTCTGTCCTTTGACATTGCCGCTGGTCGAGTTTGCGCCAACGCCCAACTTTGGCGACGACGAAGCGATGGCGCTCATCGAGTCGTTGCCATCGATCCACCATGGTGAGCACGGCGACAACAATGACAAGTAAAAGACGACCCACCACGGCGGCGCGCAGAGTTCGCAGCTCAACGACCAAACGACGGACGAAAAGCCGCCGACACATAACTTATTTGAGCGCACGTCGACAAGCAGAGCGGGCATGGTCGGGGGGCACCATGTGCTTGTCGTGGATGATCTTGAGTTTGAGACCCAACGAAGTGTTTGTATTCAAATACCCGACAAATGTACTGCGCTACAAGTACACTGCAAGAACATGGACATCAAGGTACATCTCTCGCTGAGCTGCTGCATGTCTTTCCATGAAGATGACTTTGAGTTTGAGCACTTGGGCCAAGGCTGCAACCCCAACTGCCGCATCGACGAGTACAGCGCCCATGCGTCATAGATATCAACTTGATAGTTCTATGGACAACACAACATGGCGCTTGTATATCTATATGTACACGAAGCACGAGAAGGTTGAGACGATGCGGCAGCATCGACTTGACAGCCCTGCTGGTACCGACACGTGAGGATAGTAGTTGCGCCTGAACAAAGCGAAATGGATGTTATTTTGATGACAGCAAAATGGAGCGGTGGCATGAGCGCAGAGTCGGGACCAAGACGAGACGAGGTCACTCGGTATCATGGATCGAAGCAGCGTCCAAGATCGGTTGCAAAGTGAAAGACACCTCGGCGGGAAAGCGCCCGGGAAGGGCCGTGTTGTTCGGCAGCGCCAAGAGCCGACGACCATCCAGCACGATGCGCGTAGCGGCCGTGATCGGAGTCGGAGGCACGAGGTCTGGGGCAGGCCCCTCCAGCTCGTCGTTGGTGATTGCGAAAAGCTTGTACTCGCGGACGCTCATGTCCGGCGAGACGATGACGCAGAGCACGTAGCGAATGCCCGGAAAGGCGCAGTATCGCGCGACCTTGACATCCATGCTTCGCCAGCCTTGGGAGACGCCGACCTCCACCTTGAACGTATGGAATTCGTTCCAGCGGAGGTGGGCCGGCTTGATGGCGCCGATGTGGCTTGCTGGACCACAGCAGCAGTCGGGCTCGAGCTTGGGCAGTCCGCCGATCGCACGCCGGCTGGACTTGTTGATGTGGGTTTCATGGTACAGGCGGAGGACTCGAGCGTTTGTCCCCGTGGCCTCCGGGCTCGTCGCCACCAGCATCGCCTCGCTGATGCCAGCGACAATGTCGCCGTGAAGACCACCGCCCATTTCGATGAGATATATCGCATTGTTTCGATACTCCAAAAAGCGCGGGTTCACCCGTTGGTCCGCGGACTCGACGTAGCTGTCCCAGTCGGCCTCAGTCGCCGAGCAGACCTCAAAGCCGTCGTTGCCGATGACGTCGAGGGCAGCCTGCGCGGCTGGCCAGTCCAGAGTTTCGATTGCTTGGTTGATGCGCTTCACAGGGTCGGCGCCCGTCGTTGCCTTCGTCGAGCACGCTCCGGCGACCATATTGGCAACTGCCCAACTTTGGTCTCAAAATCCGGATAGCGAATGATCTTTCTGTGTGCCATCTCATTGGCTGTTTTTATCCGGATTTTGTGGTCAAAAAGGTGGTATCCGATTGGCCAAAATGGAATCCATGGATAGGCTGACGGGGTTTGGATTGGCGGCAATATATTTGGGTGCATCCAGACAAAAGCAGCTTCGGGACATCGCTTGTTGAGCAAATCACTCAAACGCAAGCGTCGCCGGACCTCTATATGGTCAGTACCCTCTGGTTTGACCAGTCGCCATGAGCTGTCGCCATGCGCAAGAACCTCGCGTGGTCCGACAAGGTATTCCTCTGACCGCGATGGCAACGCCAACAACGGAATGCTCCAACACTTGTTCAGCTCTCACAAGGCGTATGCAGCAGCTATGAGGGCCAACGCGTCCCAACGCACAAAGATCAGAGTACACCAACAGCTCGAGAGTCGAGGTGCGACGGTAGGTAAACTCAATCACCACCAGACTCGAGCGATGAGGACAAGTCCAAGTGATAGACATGGTAGGAAGCGTGCTAGTCGAGACCTATTGTTGTTCGTCGGTGCGCAGACAATCATGGCATTACACATGACAAGATGTAATCGACTAGACTCGACCAACAGCCTCCACGCCCAAACTGAAGCATGACGACGACAAGTGGAACACACACACACGATGGCATTCGTTGCATGAGCTTTCATTTCCTAGTAGTAGCTCGCGACGGCTTCTGTTACCAGAGGCCAAAGCGGCCACGCCACAGCCACGCCCAAGAGCGTATTGAGTCCATTTACCGGTTGGCCTTGGCGACGCGCTCGACTTCGTCCTTCTTCTTGATCGCGTACGAGTTGGACGAGCCCTTGGCGGCGTTGATCAACTCATCGGCCAAGCATTCGGCGATGGTCTTGACGTTGCGGAACGAGGCTTCGCGGGCGCCCGTGGTCAACAAGTAGAGGGCCTGGTTGACGCGGCGGAAGGGCGAAACATCGACACCCTGGCGACGGACGACACCGGCCGAACCGACGCGCGTCGAGTCTTCACGGGGACCGGCGTTGATGACAGCGTCGACGACGACCTGCAACGGGTTCTGGTCCGTGAGGAGGTGGATGATCTCCAGAGTGTGGCGGATGATGCGGTTCGCCATGAGCTTCTTGCCGCTGTTGCGACCGTGGCGCATGAGCGAGTTGGCCTATACGTCGAGTCCGTCAATTTCGCACGGCTAGGAACCCAAATCGCATACCAAGCGCTCGACGATCGGGCACTGGGCCTTGCGGAAGCGCTTCTTCTGGTAGCGCTGCGCAGTGTGCGGCAGGAACGTGGCGGCCTTGCCCGACACGGCAACGTAGTCGATCAGAGCGACGTCGTTGACCTTGATGTCATCGTAGGTCCTGCACAACTCATGAGCCACTGCTCGGATTCGCATGGCGACTGCGGTGGCCCATCGGCCGCGATCGCGACCGACGGCCATGCACCTCGCCAGGATCAACCATGCACACGTACCACTTGTTAAAGAGCTTGACTTCGGCAGCGGTCTCGGCCATTTTTTTACTTTGGGAAATGAAAAAGTAACTCTGCCCCTAGGCCAAATGAGTGGTGTCAAGCTATAGGAACCAATTATCCCGGGGGATACCGTATCCGGACGCATCCGGAAAATCGGCTGGTTGGTTGGTGCGGATGGATGTGCTTCTAACAAGACTTTGAGCCTCGTTAACAGAACATATACAATTTCCAAGTGCAACGACGCGAACCAGAGACAATAAAATAAACTTGCCACCCGACGAATAATAATACGACCGCCACGCTGCCGACGCCGGCGCCATGGCCGACCGACCGCCACCCTCGTGCGGCCGACGCCAATGTGTACCTACCCGAGCGATGAACCATGTGTAGCCGCATGCATGCCCGCAGCGTGGACGCGGCCACAGGTCCAGCCGACGGCGAGCCTCCTTCCGCGCTGTGGACCCTGAATCATCCTGAGCCCAGCGTTCGTTGCCATGGCGCCGCCGTAGCCGACGCGATCGATGTGAGTTGCGAGTGTTGCCGCGTCGATGTGGTTGAATATGCAGCGTTATTGGGCGGTATGGCGCGGCGCGAGGTGGTGGCGTCCGTGCAGCGACGGCCAGCGCATGCAGGGAGGCACGCCAGCCCGAACTGCGATCGATGGCAACCAGCGTAGACGCAGACAAGCATACCGGTGAAAGGCGACGCCTGGCCACAGCGCGCCTCTTGTGATGACGCTGTATGATGGCGTGCATGTCATGGTCCATCTCCGAAACGATTTTGCTTGTGCAGTCGAGATTGTTGTGGCAATATTCGGACGGTCGAAATGACTCTGGTCGTGGACATTGGACACATCTGAGTGGCACGACACGCTCAAACTAAGATCGTAGTGCCATCGTGGACGGACCACCACCACGCCAGCACGCCGGCGCCGCTTGTCGACAACATCACGTTTGAAATGGATTCACCCTAGTTGGCATACAGTGACAAAATGCAGTTTGGAGAGCAGAGCAGCCCACGCTACGTTACCGCTGCAGTCATCCAAGACGCGCAAAGCTCGACACTGTTCTGGGCATGAATGGCATACACAAATAAGCCATGCACCATGGACTGCAACATGCACGACCGCACATGCGTAGGCTCACGAACCCCTTCTTACACGTGACACTTGGTTGTAGTTGTTGCGCGAGTCCTGGAACGGACGCTGCAGCCGCCTTGCTGAGAGAATGGCTGCGGCCTACAGTCTTCATGGCGCCGCAGCCGACCAGTGCTTATAGGCTCTGCCTCCGTGTACCACATGCGTGTGAGAGCAGCGTCCGACCGCAGAGACGCGTGAAAGCCATCTACTATGTCACACTAGACCGGCAACGATAAGCTAAATAAGATGCCATTTGGGTTAGTGGAGATGGCGAACTAAATCGTGAGCGAGTACTCGTCACACTGGAGCACGGGAAGGTCCGAGAGGGACTCGGAGGTGAGTAGCACAATGGGCAGCGGCAACGTGCTGGGCGAAAATTGAAACTGCATAGTGTTGGTCGTCCAGTCCTCGGACTCAGACGACGATCGCTCATCTTCGAGGACGGGACAGAGCGACCGCGACGTCATGGTCGTAAGCAAGAACGTTCGCCGCGGCTGGTCGTAATGGCTCGGGCGCGGCAGCGGAATAAACTTGTTCGAGTCCAGGAGAAGGTTGGTGCGTCGCTTGCGCTGGACATAAATATTGAGCAGCGCGACGCAGAGCACGACGAGGAGGCCCACAATGATGCCCACGAGCGCGTACGTCTCCGAGCCGGCGTTGAACCCGCTGCTGCTGTGCTCGGCGCCTTGTGCATACGTCTTGCTGCCACTCGTGTCCCTTGTCGACGGCGCCATGATGGCCACGGCGCGCGTCGCATTGGCGGTCGCATTCGAAGTCGCCGACTCGACAGGCGTACCGAGGACTGCAACCGTGCACAATGTGGTCTGCCTCGGGCAGTGCCCGTCCTGCTGCCGCGCTGCGCACCCGCCGGCACCGTCGAGGCACGGCGTAGCCGGCGTCCAGCAGCGCCGCTCTTCGCAGCTGCCGCCATGGGCTACCGCGACGATCGCAGCGGCCATGGATGTGGCCAGCCGCAAGCGCATGCTCCGGTCAGAGACGAAATGCGCACTTCAAGTGCATGGACGAGCGGGCCCGCGCAGGTTACTGCGTCGCCCGACACAGTTCCAAACGCGTTCTATGGACACGGCTGTTTCCGCCTTGTGGCCGCCAAGTGCGCGAACCTGATGTGCGTTGAAGGAAATGCGGCGCGTTCATTGGCTACATCGTGCGGCCTCGGCGACTGCATACGGTAGGTGCGGAAGTAGAGAGCCTTGACACGTGCAAGCATCTGGCTGTCCAGACAAAAGATATCAAACTAGTGCAAAGACTCGCGACGCGAGTACGTACTACGAACGACAAATGACGAAGCGCCTTGAAGTGCCGTAGAAACTTGTGCCGTTTCGACACGAACTTGACGTGCGCGAGCTTGAAGTCGTCCATATGGCGGTGCCGACGTGGCAGGACCACAAGGCGTGTCATTGGGTCAAGATTTGCATGCAGAAATGTCATTTCGCCATTTGGATGAGCGCGCTCATACACGGTGCTCGTTCACCCATGCGTCCGTGCTAGACAGGCCATTAAGTAGCGTGCCAGTAAAGTTATCATGTCTTTTCACCGCCGACTCATTTTTGCGTCCGGCGAGATGCTGCAAGGGAAGAGTGGCGACTGCCAATCACAGCAAATTCGAAGCCTGCCCACGCACCTTCATCATGTGACGGCCGCTTCGGCAGCATTGCTTACAAATTCCGGCATCTCCACTCTAGTCACTGCGCTGCCTCCACCGCTTAATGTTCTTGCATACTGAAAGACCTGAGAGGTTCACAGAGCGCCACCAGCTGCCTACCCCTCATCAGATCGTGCTAGAAACGTTTCTACCTCTACTACCGCTGCCAAGTTGAAGCAGTCGACGGCTTCAGCAACCGACACCGCATCAACTAGGACGTACTTGCGTCTCTTGCACGACGGAATTCCGCGACGTAGAGGTGGTGGACGAGGTGGCGGCCGAGTAGCCAACGCATCAAGTACGGTAGGTTGTCTTTGCAACCAAACGATTTCATCCAGCGTACAATGAGGCGCCGTAAGGCATTTATTCTTGGAGTCTCGCAAACGATTCATAATCTGTTTTAACAGAATCTTCGCACACGTGGAAAGCTTCCGGGAACGTGGCAGGACCTCGTGGCAGCAGGGATGAAGCCGATGCAATTGGCTATAATGTAAAAGTATCGACTTGTTCATTGGCTGATTCTCGATGATGGAAATCACCCAATCCATTCGTTGTATAGCCTCCCACCTAGCATCTCAGGATGACGATCTCGCAGGCATGACCCTCAGCCAATACTGGTACGAGACGAAGATGACTTGCACACATAAGCACATTCGACAGCGTCGTGAGCTACCAGCCTGACATCTGTGCTAACAACCGCACGGTATGAAATGCCCTTGGCGCAACGCCATTGCCATTCTAGGAGCTCATACTGGGTCACGTTTCTGTGGTCGAGTGGCGGCGTGCATAGTATGTATTCTTCTCTACGCATTGACAACTCTGCCGCCATCGTCGTGGCGCGATCGAATCTGGCACCTTCCACATGTCCTACGAAGGCACGCTTGATGGTCGTGGCCCTCCTGCGCCGCGACGCCCACAACAATCAATCTGACTCCGCCGACAGTCAGTGTTCATACTAGACGTACTCTCCCTTGTGTCTTTTAGGCCGTGGTCCATTCGATGCACTTGCTCGTTGCAGCCACAGAATGTACATTGTTGTTGTTGTTGAAGAGGGTCGTCTATTAAAATAGATACGTAAATCTACGCTGAATAAAATTGTCGGACTTTCTTCGTTGTGTAGGCGCTGGTGTTGATCTTGATCTAGGCCGGCGGAGGCAGGAACGCGATCCGCGGGACAAGGTGCTGGCGCGGCAAGAATGTACAATTTGTTTAGTCGATTGATCCCCTGTCAAGTGGTGCTCGGCCACGTGATGCCATAATTGCTACTAACTTTGTAGTAGTAGCGATGCACGGGTTGTGCGCGACAACGACGATTGCCTATATGCAGGTGTTTTGCACTGTCTTCGTTGTTGAAAAGACTTTGCATAGCGACTAGCAATCTTCTTCTACATTCGCTCACCGGGCGGTGGCCGCGCCTCTTGCTCTTCTGTCGTCGCCCAAGGGCATTTGCGGCCGCGTGTGAGACCCACGCCGACAAGCTCTGTCAATTCCTTCCAGGCGTCGCGATCGGCGGCAAAACTATGCAGGGTGCAAGGTCCTCGAGAGACTGCGACTGGAGTCGCGGTGCCGGCCGATCGACAAGACAATGACGACAAGGCTAAAATAATTTAAGAAATGAACTAAACAACTACGCTTGACTCGGACGGGGTAGTACTAAACGACAAGGCGTCGACGTGCGTGCCATTCGACGTCCAAAAGCTGGCGTCAATCGTCACAACAAGGTCGTGCGCGATCGAGCGAATGCCAAAGCGCTTGTCCAAGCTGTTGGCGAGCGTGCAATTCTCAAATGGCATTGCGTCGCCGTGCTTGCGCGCCATGGCCGCGCCCATCGTCGACGCATTGAGGTAGACGTAGACCGTCGGATTACGAAAAATGGGCCGCGCCTGCACGTACAGCAGTACAAAGCAGCGCTGTTTGGGGATGCGGAGGGCCATGGAGCGAATGGTGTCGCGCTCGCGGAGCCGGACGTGCTGCTGCTGCAAAAGCGGGCTCGGGTCGCAAAAATCATAGGTGTCGGCGGACGCGTCGGCGTGGGCCATGCTCAGCGCAAAGCAGGACGATGCTGGCGACGACTCGAGCACGATCGTGTCGGGCGTAAACTGGGCGGCGTACAAGCCAATGATCGAGCCAAAGATGAGGACGGTGAAGCCGACTTGGACCAGGAAGATCCGGCACCAGGACGGCGCCATGAGTGCACTTTGAAAACTGACGACGATGCACCTATCGCCTGGATGAGGGTGCAAGTCGAGATCCAGCTGCCAGCTTGTCTGATCGCCCCAGCTGCCAATCGAGTGATACACTCAACATGTAAATATACAGGGTATGCGTAGAAGGAGGTTTTATACTACACAAAATCGTTTAATGAGATTTCTCCGAATATCAGATATGACAGGCATACAAATAGAAGAGATTTTGAAGGTTGACTCAGCCCTCTACCGTCGACGTCACTGGATCAGAGCCGCTTACCCCGGCGTCGTCCAGGGTTCCACGTCGCCCGTTCTAGCCTCGGCAGGGCTACTGGCAGGCGGTTCACTGTACGAAGAAAGTTTGTGTGCCAACGTACTGGTACTGTGCAACGAGGACCACCTGAGAATGCCATCGACAGAGCAAGTGAGCTGGACAACTGAACGCTTTTCGCACCCAATTGAAATCGGAATCTTGATTTGACTATGCCCACGTCACCGCTCCTTGAGGAAGCGAACGCGATCCTACCACCCTCGCACAGTACGTTGCTGGTCATCTTTAGAGCTTGCCACCAATCCGCATTCTTGTATAGATGACGTGGAGACACCAGCGACCAAGCGCCACAAGAATTTGGACGACACTACGAAGCATGGAGCCAACACCTCGAACGGTCGAGTCACGTCTGCATAGATACCAGTTGAGGATACACAAATTCGTTAGCGGTTTATGTTCTACCGCTGGCACAGCACTATCGACTTGGCGTCGCGAGTGGCGTCGGGAGGATCGTGAGGCCGTTCATGGATCCATTGTTAAGGTACATGCGATCGATCAAGATGGTCATGTTGGCTTCAAATGCAATGCCCGCCCCGGCCGTGGCCGTAATGTTGCATTTCGTCCAAGTACTTGGCGCAAGGACGTCACGAACCTTGGCGCTATCGAGGTGGAAGGCGCGCGTCGGGCCAAACACTTTGGAGAGAAGCGTGAGCGAGCCAAAGCACACATTGGAGGGAAGGTCGAGGCGCAGCCAGAGAAGGTTGGCTTTCTTCTTGGCGAGCAGCGTGAACGGGTGCTGAACATACGACGACGACGGGGCGCAGAAACGAACTTGCTGCAGGTCGCTGGACGATGCAATCACCAGCGCAAAGCAGGACGCGGTACTTGCTGTCGTTTGCAAAAGGATTTGGTCGGGCTCGGTCATGGCGTCCGCCACAAGGACGCTCAGCACGATCACAAGCACCATGGCGAGGAAGCAGCCGCCCTCGCGTTCGTCATGACGCATATTGCACGATAAACGTAGCGACGGGTGAAGAGCACGGCGCGAGGTAGTATCCCACACCCCAAGGATGTGCCAAGCACGAGTCGATCCCACGGACCACGCTAGCGCATCCTGAAGCCGCGACCACATCCTTTGGCACCGCTTGATGTGGCATCGTGTGTCCTACGCTGCTCTCGCGGACGTCAGGTGATAAGGAGGGCAACAAGCCTGACAAGAGTCTCGTCGGCCATGTCCCATAGTACAATTTTATACCTGGCGGTACCAGTGCCTGAACCGCTAGACGGAAGTAAGTCGACAAGAACCACACCTTCTTGACTGCATGTAGACACAACGACGGCCAGTCTGCATGCGGTCACGGCCCCCTTGGATGAAGTCTTGCCAACAACACTCTCGGGCTACCTCTACTCCAAAGGCGGCCTCCAACATGCACCGAGCTACCTCTGGCCCGTGCTCCGCGCCTGCGTCTGGTTCAACGTCCGCAACGATCTCGCGCCGACCTGCCAAGTCCATGGACGATTGCCGTCAAGGCGGCGCGTGTCGCTCAAATGCACTTGCACCACAGTTTCGTTCAAAATCCCGGGCAGATGGCTCTACGTCGCCTTCTCCGGCTCCTCGCTCAACACGCCAGCACCTTGTCCCGCGGATCGCGCTCCTGCCTCCGCCGGCCTAGATCAAGATCAACACCAGCGCCTACACTACGAAGAAAGTCCGACAATTTCATTTAGCGCAGATTTACGTATCGATTTTAATAGACGACGCACTGCAACAACTTGAAAGACGCGACGACCAGTTTGACTCTGACTGACGTTCTTGGCTGCGCCGCCGCTCCCCGAGTGTTTGACCCGTCCGAGC
>NW_008246111.1:177912-195388 GCF_000281045.1 Saprolegnia diclina VS20 | reverse complement strand
GGACGACACTACGAAGCATGGAGCCAACACCTCGAACGGTCGAGTCACGCCTGCATAGATACCAGTTGAGGATACACAAATTCGTTAGCGGTTTATGTTCTACCGCTGGCACAGCACTATCGACTTGGCGTCGCGAGTGGCGTCGGGAGGATCGTGAGGCCGTTCATGGATCCATTGTTAAGGTACATGCGATCGATCAAGATGGTCATGTTGGCTTCAAATGCAATGCCCGCCCCGGCCGTGGCCGTAATGTTGCATTTCGTCCAAGTACTTGGCGCAAGGACGTCACGAACCTTGGCGCTATCGAGGTGGAAGGCGCGCGTCGGGCCAAACACTTTGGAGAGAAGCGTGAGCGAGCCAAAGCACACATTGGAGGGAAGGTCGAGGCGCAGCCAGAGAAGGTTGGCTTTCTTCTTGGCGAGCAGCGTGAACGGGTGCTGAACATACGACGACGACGGGGCGCAGAAACGAACTTGCTGCAGGTCGCTGGACGATGCAATCACCAGCGCAAAGCAGGACGCGGTACTTGCTGTCGTTTGCAAAAGGATTTGGTCGGGCTCGGTCATGGCGTCCGCCACAAGGACGCTCAGCACGATCACAAGCACCATGGCGAGGAAGCAGCCGCCCTCGCGTTCGTCATGACGCATATTGCACGATAAACGTAGCGACGGGTGAAGAGCACGGCGCGAGGTAGTATCCCACACCCCAAGGATGTGCCAAGCACGAGTCGATCCCACGGACCACGCTAGCGCATCCTGAAGCCGCGACCACATCCTTTGGCACCGCTTGATGTGGCATCGTGTGTCCTACGCTGCTCTCGCGGACGTCAGGTGATAAGGAGGGCAACAAGCCTGATAAGAGTCTCGTCGGCCATGTCCCATAGTACAATTTTATACCTGGCGGTACCAGTGCCTGAACCGCTAGACGGAAGTAAGTCGACAAGAACCACACCTTCTTGACTGCATGTAGACACAACGACGACCAGTCTGCATGCGGTCACGGCCCCCTTGGGTGAAGTCTTGCCAACAACACTCTCGGGCTACCTCTACTCCAAAGCCGGCCTCCAACATGCACCGAGCTACCTCTGGCCCGTGCTCCGCGCCTGCGTCTGGTTCAACGTCCGCAACGATCTCGCGCCGACCTGCCAAGTCCATGGACAATTGCCATCAAGGCCGCGCGTGTCGCTCAAATGCACTTGCACCACAGCTTCGTTCAAAATCCCGGGCAGATGGCTCTACGTCGCCTTCTCCGGCTCCTCGCTCAACACGAGTGGCCGCGCCAGCACCTTGTCCCGCGGATCGCGCTCCTGCCTCCGCCGGCCTAGATCAAGATCAACACCAGCGCCTACACAACGAAGAAAGTCCGACAATTTTATTTAGCGCAGATTTACGTATCTATTTTAATAGACGACCCACTGCAACAACTTGAAAGACGCGACGACCAGTTTGACTCTGACTGACGTTCTTGGCTGCGCCGCCGCTCCCCGAGTGTTTGACCCGTCCGAGCAGCTCCGCCTGTGTAAGCCGAGCTCTCGCTATGGATGATCGAGCGCTGACCTCCGTCGTTGACGCCGCAGGAAGGACGAGCATGTGTTGCACACTCGCACCGTGTGCCACGTCATGCACCCTCTTTTGCGACGGGTGACAATCTTATACCCCTTTTTGACACGGTCCTACGTGTTTTGACACCATTTCCATCGGCAGAAAGATACCGCGGGATGAAGGCAGAGGTCCGACCGAGCCTCGGGCCGGCGCCGAGCTCCGACGCGCCCAAGACAACCGCGTTTCAAGTCGGTAAGGTCGCCACGGACCCATGGAAGGCTTCGTTCCAGGTAGAAGGCCGGCTATCGATCGATGCGAGCGGCCACGTAGGACGCCAGCATCAGTGTCGGCGCCGGCGAGAAGGAAGAGTCCTACATCCCTGTCCAGCTCGCACGGTGCGACCGATTCGACGGCGGTGAATGCACACGTGCTAGGGTAGGCAGTCGCTGCAGCGCGTGGTCGATGACATGCACGAGATGAAGGCGCGGCAGCAGGAGAAGGTCCAAGCCATCATGGATCGCTACGCGTAAGCTACGCGCTGCCATGACGCTTGAGCGAACGACGCATGCGTAGGGCCATTGAAGCGTCGACCAAGCAGCATTACGAGGCCTTCGTCCTCGACATCAAGCGGTACCGACGCCATATGCTGCGTCGTCGTCATGGCTTCTAGGCGCGCGCTGGAGCGCGTTCAGACCCAGAAGCAGCAGTACGCGCAGCTGCGGCTCGAGACTGGTACTCTCCATCCAAACAGAATCATCTCTATCCACTGTATGTAGACGCCGAACGCAAAGTGGCGACCGCCCACATTGAGAGTCTCGAAGCCAGTGCACGTGACATGGTAGGCTTCCATTCTGAACCACGCATACCAGAGTTTGCCATCTAGCACGACCGGCAAGTCCAGATGCTCGCCATGTACCAGTCGGAGCGCGAGACACTGCTCGTCGACCAAGCACTCGAGCTCGGGTCGCTTAAAAGAGGTACCGTTTGGGGGCCTTTGGACCTTGCCGTTGGCCCGGTTTTGTAGCCTACGAGGTGGAGCAGACTCGACTACGCGAGCTATGGCTGGCCAAAACGGCGACGTTGGAGCAGGCCTACCGCTGGCTGCACATGCGGTTCGTCCGGAAGCATGACTTTTCTTCATCCAACGTCCTTGTCCGTAGCTCGGAAGACGATGCGGCGCGCTGTGTGGAGCTCGAAGCGACGCTGATGGCGGTCACGGCGACCGCCAAGCATCAGCAGATGGACCAAGTGGCGAGTGCTCACATCGTACAAAGCGTCCCGCCTCCTGCTCTTCACAACCCCGTCTCGTAGGACAAGGCCATTGCACTGCACGTGGCGCAGGTCGTCTCCGACTTGTGTTGGCAGGTCGCGCTGCTCGATCGCCCTCTCGGCGTGCATCAAATGACGGCGACCGAGACGCCGCGAAGCGCGATCGTCTCGCCCACGCCGCGCCGGCCGTCCGAGCCCAAAGATGTCATTTGCCAAGAGACACAAACGATCCTCGACCTTGTCCAGAACGAAGCCTCTGAGGCGCAGACGGCTCTCGTGGCGGCCAAGGTACACGCACCTAGGCAGGCGTATCGTCCATCGTTTGCTGCATCGAGTAGCGCTGCGAGGAAGCGTTGCGGCACCAGCTTCGCGCCGCCGAGCACACGCGCGACGTGTGTGAAGCGCAGATCGTCCGTGACGTGCTCGACCAGCTCGTGCTGGAAACGGCCTGTGCACACGCAGGTAGCGTCCGACTCGCGCTGTCGTCGCGCTCAAGTGGTTGCATAGCCCACAACACGCCGGTCGTCACACGTATCGAACCCACACGCGTGTCGCCCTCGCCGTCGCTACCTCTCTTGCGCCCGCCCGCGTCGATCCACGTAGCACAACGTCCGGTTCGTATCAAGGTATCAATCTTGGGTGTCAACTAGATCCCGCCCGAGTACGACCATTTGATTGCGTGCGAGTTGGACATGGAGGCCCTTCGCGACACGGCCGAGGCGCTCAAGAGTATATTAGGTTATGTACAATATTGTCTGTAGATATACCACGTATATAGCGACCACATCGGACCTGCACCACAAGAAGACAGCGGCCAAGCAAGCCATCAAAGGTCCACCACCGTTTTTAACAAAACTAGGAATAGCGCCAACCATGTAGATTGGCTCGCCGACTTTGAAGCGACCAACCACCGGGAGCCGTCGATTCAAGACAAGGCGCAGGTCAAAGACATGTACATCGCCTTCAAGCAAGCCGAAGAGCAGTACAACCGGTCGCGCGAGGTTCGACTATCGTACTAGAGATTGTGTACAACTTAGTCGAGTAGCAACTCAATGCGCAAAAGCAGCTCTACACGGCAAAGTTGGCCGAAGTCGAGACGCTGCAGTCGAGCCAGACGATGCAGACGTTTCCTCACCACACACTGGTAGCGTCATGGGTTCGAAGTATGACAACCGACATTGGTCGTAGGTGGCCCACCTGCGCGCGGCGCTCGATGACACCCAGCGGCGGCTCGACGTTGCGTTGCACAAGCCTGTCACGCCGGCGCTCGTCGACCGCAGCGGCCGCGCGTCGACGCCGCACGTTCCGCCGCGCACCAACGTAGCCCTGCATGCCTTGTATCGCAGGGTGCTCCACGATGAGATGGATAGGAGGCCATGACAGCGCTGCAAAAGCGCGTCGAGGAGCTCTCAGCGCAGCTCCAAGTCGCTCAAGCCAATGCGCAGCTCCACGCGTCGGCGTCCGAGCCCAACAGCCTTGGCACGGCGGACGTGATGCCAGCAACATCGACAACGACAGCGACTGACCGTCTAGTGGCAAACTCGTCGAGCTCGGAAGCGGTAGCCGTGCGTAGTACGACTGTGTTGCACGACAGAAGATGTAGGTGCAGCCCACTTCTGTGCAAGCACCGACGGGTCTCGAGCAAGCAACAAAGGTGGACCCTTTGCTGGGTGTCGACAGGCCTTATCTATAGTAATGTTGATAGGAGGTGGTGCACGACGTAGCCAAGGCAGCCAAGCTGGAGTCTGAATAATGCGGTCAGAGTTGCGTGTAGGAAGCGGCGTTGCAAGCCGCTTTGGACGACGCGCAGCACGCCCAAGCGGATCTCCAGCGTACATGCAGCGTCTATCCATGACAATAATGCCCATCCTTGCATAGACAATGTTGATACGCTCTACGACCGTATTCGCGTGCTCGAAGCCGACGCCGCGACGCGCGCGACCGAGCTCGCTGCAGGCACGTGGGTTGCTTATGGGCTGTATGAAATTATGGGTCTGTAGCCAAGGAAGAGAGCGCCCACCATGCGTCACGCAGTGCTGAATACGACGGTAGATGGATACAACTGGCGAGGGTTGTATAATTGGGTCACCATGCCGTAGATGACTCGACGCCAGATGACACGACTCCAGACGATACCAGTGCGCTCGTTGGGATAGCCACCAGTTGTTGAGCTTCTAGCGTTGTCTGTAGCTGCGATGGGCGACGCCGAGGCGTCACTGCCAGGTATGCATGGCATCCCGCCTGGTTCTGTCGTCAACATGGCGTAGAACCTCTTCTCGACGAGCCCAAAGAGGTCTATTCGTTCAAAACGACGTGGGCCAACCCTAGTCCTAGTCGCCGCTCCCAGCCTGCCTCGCCAGTGTCAAGGCTGCGATCGAGAGCGGCAAGGCTGCATGGAACAAGGGTGACAAAGGTAGCAGGAATGGTATAGACAGTATGGTGTATGTGGCTGGGTGTGGCTAGTGCTCTGCCACGACGTGCTGCTAAGAGCGTGCAACGACATTATCGACTGCGACCTGCCTCTGTACGTCATTATGATCGACACCTCATCGTCATGGTGGCCGTAGCTCCTGCGCTGAGAGCGTCGCCGCCATCAAGCAAACCATTGCCGAGACCAAGACCCTCGTGCCTGGGAAAGCGGCCGTCGCTTTGCGCAAGCAGCTCGATGCATTTGTCGTCCTCGCCGACGCCGAGCCGATCGGTACGCTGAAGCACTACCGTTTCCCCCGACATGCTTGTGGTAGCTGTGCCCCGACCGCAGTCCAAGACAGACCGTCTCAACTTGATGACGGTCGGTCGACTGCGATCGTGGTGGATCTTACTCAGATTTGAGATGGGACTAGGCTGACGCTGCCGCCGCGTCAGCGGACCCGAGCCCCAACCCTGCTGGTACAAATCGCAAACTCGAGTAAGACATGGATACAGAGACTGCTTAGGGACAACCAAGATACTCAACGAGTACAAGCAAAAGCTCAAGGCCATGGAGTCCAAGCTCAAGGTGCTGTGTCGGCGGCAAGGAAAAATGCGTTATTCCAGAATGTTGTAGGCCGACAAGGTGAAAATCACCCAACTCGAAAACGCACTCGCTAAGGCTGACGCGGCTGCCGCGCTCGGAGGTTGAGACATTGATATTTTTACTTGGATATGAAATGCTGGGTAGGCAAAGGCGGCAAAGACGATGACGCCAACAGCCGCCTCTTGAACAAGAAGCTCCAAGATGCGGAGAAGAAGGCCAAAACTGCGTTGGACGAGGCCGAGAAGCAAGCGACGCGGCGCATTGCCAGCCTCGCGTATCCGATCGTACCTTGCGCTGTTCAATAGTGAGTGTATACCACTAGGAACGAGCTGCAAGCGGCAACGACAAACGTGACATCGCTCACGGCCAAGATCGACGAGGTACCTCATGTACAGCATTGTCCTATGCCCTATGCGACACGCCTAGCTCGACGCTCAAGTGACCGAATTAAGCACCAAAGCAACGCTGCTCAATAACGTCCAAGGCGAAGTTGAGAAGCTGCGCCAGGACGCGGTAAGCTCTATGTAAGGTGATGACGCTGCATCGTCCTCTAGGCCACGGCGGCGCAAACCGCTCAGGAGCTCTCGACGCTCCAAGGGGCCTTTTCGAAACTCGAAGACAATTACAAAGAAGGACTAGAGATCGGTATCAAACGTGCTAACTCGTCGTCTAGGAAGAACAAGCGCTGCGAAAAAAGTACTACAACACCATCGAAGACATGAAGGGCAAGATCCGCGTCTACTGTCGGTGTCGCCCCATGAGCGGGTCGGAGCTTGAGCGTGGCTGTCACTCGGCCGTCAAGTTTCTCGACGAGGTACGCCTAACCCTACGCACACGATGATATACGAGTCTCTCTAGTATACGCTGGAACTCGAGACGCCGCGCGGCCCCAAGTCGTTTGCATACGACCAAGTGTTTAATCCCTCCAACACACAGGTAAAACAAGTGGTTTTGCCTCATACTCAGTTGAATGCAGGACCAAGTGTTTGAAGATACAAAGAACCTCTTGCAGTCGGCGCTCGACGGGTGCGTTTGTATCAATTTTTCAAGGCCTCACCTGCAACCAGGTACAACGTGTGCATCTTTGCGTACGGCCAAACGGGCTCGGGCAAAACGTTCACCATGACGGGTACTGGCGGTGTGCTGCTTCCGCGTGCGATCATTATTGTCTGGCTCAGGCACGGCCGACCATCCAGGCATCACACCACGACTCATCGACCTCATGTTCAAATCGGGCGACGCGCTCAAGGGTGCGTCGAAGCTTTGTATCAATATTTCAATTGGAAATATATTTTGGCGGTGTAGGCAACAACACCATTACATATGAAGCGTACATGCTGGAGCTCTACAACGATGCGCTCATCGATCTCTTCTTTCAACTGGACAACCACCCGGACAAGGTTTTTGACGGGCCCGAGTTGTAAGCATGAACGGTTTACAAACTAGGCGCCAAAACTAGAGATCAAGAAGAACGACAAGGGCATGGTCGTCGTGCAAAACATCGTTGTCAAGCCGTGTACCGACACCCACCAAACGCTCAAATTGTTTGATCGTACTGCGCCCAGAGACAAAATTGTCGTTTGAAAGTGAACATATGGGATAGATGCCAACAAGAAGCGCCAAGTCGGTGCGACCAAGATGAACGCCGAGAGCAGTCGGTCGCACTCGGTGTTTACGATCTTGATTGAAAATTACAACAAAACCACAAAAAAGGTATTCTAGAATCCTCTATTGAACTTTGAGAATCGGCACTAGTCGAGTGCACGCGTAGACGTCTGTGGGCAAGCTCAGCCTCGTGGACCTCGCGGGCTCGGAGCGAGCGGGCAAGACTGGCGCGACGGCCGATCGGCTCAAGGAGGCCCAAGCCATCAACAAGAGCCTCAGCGGTAAGTTCCGACGCATCAAGTGGACGAGCCTGCACTATGGAAGTAGCCCTTGGCGACGTCATTTCCGCCTTGTCGACCAATGAAAAGTTCATTCCATACCGCAACAACAAGGTATGCATTGAATAACTACGGTGCTGGAACCCCTTGTTAGCTCACGCAACTCATGCAAGACTCGCTGGGTGGCAATGCCAAGACGGTACACGACTCGTTGAGACGACTAGGAAGCAGCGACGATGTTACTTTAGCTCATGTTTGTCAATATTTCGCCGGCCGACTATAACCAGGTCGACTCTCACCGACGCAAGGCGCTCATCGTACTTGCCGAGTAGGAAGAGACTCAAACGAGTCTCTCGTACGCGTCACGGGTCAAGCTCATCACCAACAATGCCAACAAGAACTCGGACAGGTTGCTCCTTCTCTCTTGCTCAACTCGCTGAATGGCGCAGTGAGGAGGTCGCCAAGCTCAAGGCCATCATCAAGCAGCTCAAGGCAGGCCACGACGTCGACCTCGATTCGATCGCCGAGGGCGAAGCCATGTAGCTATTCCGGCTTATACCCGCTAAATCTGTGGCTTGGCGTGGACCGCGGACGATTGTTAACGATGGAGACGACGTGCCATTGGTCGAGTGTTTGGACACATTGTCTGCTCGTCCAGAGTCATCTCTTCCGCTGGACGCTTCCTAAAGCCGACTATTTTGCGCGGCGATGACTCTAGTCGTCGTACGAGTAGATAGAGCTGCCTCGTCTGCACGTTGGATACTGGCATGACATGCCCTTGGATAGTGGCATCCTGGTGTACCGTGGGATTGAAGAAGGCAGCCAAGCACGAGTGTACATTATTGTCTATACCTACTAGCCTTTTATTTATTCTACTAGTTTGCGACGGTGCTCGAGTCGCCGTCGGGCGTCAACTGCTGGTCGGTGGCGATGGCGTCGAAGGCGCTGAAATGGGCGCGCCAAAACCCAAGACCCACCGGCGTGTGTTTAAAAAATATTTCACATTTTTAATCCGCCCAACGCTCAAGAAGATACAAACACACAATATAACCAACTGCCACGGCAATAAAATGCAGCTTTATTTTAAACAATTAAAGCCGAAGGCTCGCTCAAGTGCGATTCGCTAAAGTCCGCTGCCGAATTTGGATCCTAGAGAGGCACGATCTTGGCCGATACCCACATCACTACCTACGAGAACGAACCTTACCTCCATCTCGCTCCATGTCTAGCCAATGTGCTCTTCCCAAACACTACTCTTTGTAGGTCCTTGACGTCGTTCTGCTCGCCGTACAACACGCTACTGACCCATCCAATGGTCGCGCGCCTGTTAAAATCGGCATATGCCACACGAAACCTCCTTTGGTGGTCGTTCACACCTCGTGCTCGTCCACGATCGTCCGCCGGCTCGCATGGCACGCTACTGGAAACGTCTTACCTCTCTCGACCGACTTGTACTGCAGTGCGTCCACCCACCATGTGCGCTTACAAATGGCATGTGCCACGGCGAATCCCGGTAAAGTGCGCATCGCACTTGAGAGCGCCGTACGTTTTTGTCTGGAGGCGAGAGCTTGCTGGTGGCCAGCCAACCATTTTGGGCCATTGCGCCTTAGATTTCACTGGTAGTTTTGAAGTGCAATCTCAACATGGTGCGTCCGGATCGCCGAAATCTTAGCGGTCTTATTGTGTCCGTAGTCGCAGCAATTCGTGCTTTTCGAGTCCGCTTCGGGCTACGCTCTCTTTGAAGTCGTCGAGGCCGAGCAGATTGGCCAGCTCTTGGACCAGGTCCAGAAGGGCGTCCAGGACCTCGCCAAGTTTGGCGCGGCCGTCAAGCTCAAGGCGTTCTCGCCGTTCACGTCGGCCGAGTCGGCGCTCGAGAACATCAACGCGATCTCGGAAGGCCTCGTGACCGACGACCTCAAGGCGTTCCTCGAGATGAACCTCCCGAGCTCGTCCAAGAAGGCCAAGTACACGCTCGGTTTGACCGACAAGGGCCTCGCGCAGTCGCTCACGGATGCGCTCAAGATTCCTTGCAACACGAACGAGACGTCGCTCGAGGTGCTCCGTGGCGTGCGCCTCCACTTCGCCAAGTTTATCAAGGAGCTTGACAACGGCAACCTCGCCAAGGCGCAGCTCGGTCTCGGCCACTCGTACTCGCGTGCCAAGGTCAAGTTCAACGTCAACCGCGCCGACAACATGATCATCCAAGCGATCGCGCTCCTCGACCAGATGGACAAGGACGTCAACACGTTTGCGATGCGCGTGCGCGAGTGGTACTCGTGGCACTTCCCCGAGCTTGTCAAGATCGTCAACGACAACTACGTCTACGCCCGCTGCGCGTCGTTCATCAAGAACCGCAACACGCTCTCGGACGACTCGGTCGAGGCGCTCGCCGCCATCACGATGGACGAGGACAAGGCGACGCAGATCGTCCACGCCGCCCGCACATCCATGGGCATGGACATGTCGGAGATCGACATGATCAACGTCGATGCGTTCACGACGCGCCTCATCAAGCTCGCCGAGTACCGCCGCCAGCTCCATGGCTACCTCGTCTCCAAGATGAGCGTGGTCGCGCCCAACCTTGCCGCGCTCATCGGCGAGACGGTCGGTGCCCGCCTCATCTCGCACGCCGGCTCGCTCACGAACCTCGCCAAGTGCCCGGCGTCGACGGTGCAGATTCTCGGTGCTGAGAAGGCGCTCTTCCGTGCGCTCAAGACCCGTGGCAACACGCCCAAGTACGGTCTCCTCTTCCACTCGAGCTTCATCGGCCGCGCGGCTTCGAAGAACAAGGGCCGCATCTCGCGCTACCTCGCCAACAAGTGCGCGATTGCGTCGCGTATCGACTCGTTCATTGACGAGCCGACGACCAAGTACGGCGACCAGATGAAGGAGCAGGTCGAAGAGCGCCTTGCGTTCTACGAGTCGGGCGCGGCGCCGCGCAAGAACCTCGATGTCATGCAGGGTGTCGCCGACGCGCTCAAGCAGGCGGCCGCCGCGCCGCTCAAGAAGGAGAAGAAGCGCAAGAGCGAAGACAAGTCGTCCAAGAAGTCGAAGAAGGCCAAGAAGGAGGACGTCGAGGTCGAAGAGGAAGAAGTCGTCGTCGAGTCGGACAAGAAGAAGAAGAAGAAGAAGAAGAACAAGGACTAAACACACCAAACGTTGCGCTCGCAAACTTGAGATTGGATAAATACAACTATATATACTACACGTGTGCCTTAGTCGATATGTCAAATTGTGTCTAGTCGGTGCGTCCTATGATGGACCCAAGAAATAATACCTTTTGCTTCTTCCTTTGGAGGAGCCGGCGCAGTAGCATCGCATCTCCTTCATGCAACAGCGTTGGCGAGAGGCGACTGGACTGGACCAGGGCTGTAGACGCAGCCTTGCCACTCATTCTTGGGCTAGTCACCGGCGCCTCTTCACGAACATCTCGCCCACCTCAACTAGTGCGATCATCTCATGCAACTGTCCAGCCTGCAGCCGGACGTTTGCTCCTGCACCAGTGCCAGCCATTATGACGGTACTGTTCAAGCTGCTGTCATAGCGCGGACGGCGCCTCATGTGCTTTGTGCAAAGGCAGTCCGGCCATCGCGCTCCTGACTTCGGGGCGTAGCGTCAAGGGCCAACAACCGGTCTGTGGGCCCTTGCTAGCACGTTGCATCAGCTTACTCGTGGGAACGTACAGTGTGTCCACGGATGCTTCGTCGGTGGTGGGACTTGTGGACACCCAAGGGATCCTCTATTTGTCTCTATCGTGCACTGTATGGACCCTACCCCTACGACGGTTGCTCGACAAGCTGACGAGCATCATCCGGAGGCGTCGTCGACCATGTCTTTGGCAAACTCGTAGGCGAGCCAGCCTAGAAGAGACATCTGTCCACCAGCGAACGCTGCAGGGTTCTGTACCAAGCAGCGTCGAGAAGGCAGACGGCGCCATGCCCCGTAGCGTTGGCCGTGCGAGTGCTGCCGCTTCCTTGACACTGGCCCGACTAGTCCATTCGACATACTGTGATGCTCTCGAGCAACTGCATAGGTACGTACAAGGGGGCTTGCTCGAACGGCGCAATGTAGTGCGTCACGACTTCACCGACAAGACCGGAGGTCGCCGCCGCCGCGACGATGCAAGCACCCGTCACCACCTACAGGAAATTGAGGCGCGGTGGCCGTCATTGCATCGGTTTACCGCCGAACGATCCTAGCATAGCGTTAGCGTGGGATATATCGCTACATGACGTACTTCTTTGTGCTCGCTGGGAACGACCGACTCGAGCAGCGTGGCTTTGGTGGCTTCGTACGAACTAAACATGGCCACATGCGTTGTCGTGTGGCTGAGCAGCACGCCCCGCAGGCTGTAGCCGGACGCGGTCTGCTTGATGCGCACCAAGAGCTCTTCGGTCGCTGTCCAGAGCGAGCCGTGCAGCGCGCCGGCGACGCCGCCAGCGACAAGCGCAACGCCAAAGGTGCAGGCCACCACGTTCTACGATCATCGATGAGGATCTGGTTGTTTCGAGTCGAATCGGGCGCGTACCTGCGGCGTCTGCGATGGCGTCAGCGCATTCGTCGTGAGCTCGTAGCTCGCCCACGTCGCACTGCCGAGAAGACTCGAGCGCACGAGGTTGGGCACCCACGTCCACATGGCCCACTTGGTGAGCGTCGCGACCTTGGCCTGCGGCGATCGGTGCTGGTCCAGCTGCTCTTTCGCCTCCTTGACGTACCCCGTCACGTCCATGAGCAAGCTACATCGTAGCATCCGATGCCATAATTCGTGCTGCGGTTGTCTACCTGAGGTTGTCGGACGCCGATGCGACGGCCTTGACGGGCACGGTCCGCGGGAACGAACCGACGATCGGGTTCTGCAAGCGCAGCCGCATGACCATCGAGCGCAGGCCGCTGCGCATGGCGCCGCCGACGGCCGCGTCCGACGACGTGCTGCTCTCGTCCGTCTCCATCTCGATCGCGACGCCGGCCATGCTGCGCCAAATCGGCCACTGGTCATGTCGAGATGCGGCGATGTCCTTGTTGTAGGATCTAAATAGGACTTTTATGGATTAAAATCGGACAAGGCCGAATCTCCTGCCACGGCGTCTGCGACACGCCACTTCAACTGCATGCAGCGAGGTTCTGGGGTGATCCTGCCGAGTACAAAAGGACGACACTCAACTAGAAACCCAGTTGCGCTAACCAGAATTATTATAACAGAGTCATCCATGACAATCTCAAGCCACAGTCTATGATCAAGTACGAGTCTCCACGGAGCACTACGGCCTTGATACCAACGTGCGCCTCAACCGTTGAAGTACTAAGTACTTCAACGGTTGAGGCGAAGCGAAATGGCCGCCATCAGTCGCTAAGTACTACTTGGCGACTAATGCCGGCCATTTCGCTCTTACCATGGTTCCGCCCCGTTCTTTATAACATCCGCAGCCGTGGCTCCTCGGTGTCCTCTTGCGCGAGGTAAGAACGGCGTTCGCAGCACCCGGCGAGTTCATGGAGCAGGACGTCCTTGCAGCTTGTTGTCGCAACAACGTACGACGATCAAGCAAGATCGTAGCCCTATTCTTGGTTGGCCAAGAATAGTCCCATATAGAAATATATATACATTGTTGGCAAGGTCATTTGGCGCTTTCGTTCGTGCACGAGCCCAACATGGGGGGCCTTGCCATTCAAGTGCGGCCGGCGGAAGCTGCCAAGGCTTCAACCGAGGTGCCCAAGCCCATTCGACTCGCAACGCGCGTCGATGACGTGGCCGCGGCGACCGTCGCCCCGCGCGACCGCGCCAACACACTCCACGTCTGCTGCCTCGGGCTCCTCACGGTCCTCAGCGGGCAGTACTATGGCTGGAACGTCGCCTTCACGACGGGCTTTGCACCATTTGCAGTCTCGCAGCTCGTCATGGCGCTCACGTACGTCGTCTACGTCTCGTGCGCAGCCGAGGTGTGTGGCAAAATCGCCTTCTCGGGTGGCGTCTACGGCTTGTCGCGGGTCACCTTGGGGTACTATGTGGGGTATATGGTCGGCTGCCTCGAGCTCCTCGAGTACATTGCGGCATCGAGCGTCTCGATCGTGTACCTAGGACGCTTTCTGACGTTTACGCTTGATTTGAGCGCCGAGTGGGCGCTGTTGGCATGGCTGTTTGTGTACTCTGTCTGCATTGGCTGCGTGGCGCTGCCCGGTCGCTTCTTGTGGCCCTTGGTCGTCGTCTTGGCGGTACTGAGTCTGCTGCCCTCGGTCCTCTTCATTGGCGGTACGATCCAACTTGCAAATCTCGAAAAATTTGGGGCTTACGCGGACGCGCAAGACCGGATGCAGCGCGTCTGGGCATCGGGTACGATCGTGAGTGCGTACCTCGCGTGGCTACCGTACACGACGTGGGCATATGCCGGCGTCGAGTGTCTCTCGCTCGTGACCGATATGACCAATTCACCCAAGGTGACAGTGCCCCGGGGTATGCTCTACTGCATCGGCGTCCTCTTTGTATCAAATTTTGCGATCGTCTGCCTCGTGCCGTCGCTGCCGCCTGGTATTGCCAGCGCTGCGACGGCCGCGTATCCGCTCACTAATGGTTTCCGGTTGGCGTACGACCTCTCGGCGTCGTCGAGTGCGTGGCTCGTCTTTCCCGCGCATGTGGGTGCTGCGCTGGGGTTTCTTCGTCCGAGCGGCCGGCTCGTGCAAGCGCTCGCTGACTCGTCGCTGTTGCCGCCATGGCTCGGTCTCAAGAGCGCAGCGTACACAGGGCGGTGGAAGGCGGTGACGATCGCCTCTATGTTTGGCTACGTCCTCTGCGTCTTGAGCTATTTTTTTCAAGTCTTCGCCAAAGCCTTGCCCCACCTCGCGATGCTCGCAGCGTGCGGCTGTTATGCAGCGCAGCTCGTTGGCTTTATCCTGCTGCGGACGTCGTACAAGGCCGAGTGCCACGGGTATCGATCGCCCTTTGGCATAGGCAGCGCCGTGCTCGCGATCGGGAGCTTTGGGATCCTGGCGATTTCGATTCTCGGGGCATTTCAAGACGACGACGGTGTTGCGGCGCTTACGTACCTGGCCTATGTTGTCGTCATATCGCTTTACTATTACGTGGCGTGCAAGGACCGGCAGACAGTCTCGAAGGACGAGTACGCGTCGATTTTTCGGTTTACCATCATCAAGTTCAACAACATGAAGCGACGCATGACGCGCCAGAATCAGCGCAAGTCGTCACAGTGGACAAAAGTCATTTCACTACTGCAGTCGAATTCGACGCTCAGCTCGAGCAACCGCGTGAGCTACGTCGACGTCGGCGTCAACCGCGGCTCGCGGTTGAGCCAACCCCGTCGGATGTCGATCGCACCGAAATGACAACGTCTCTCTTGCATGCGTTTACCAATCACAAGCGACCGATTCGCGATAAACAATATCATTTTTGCATTTTTTTGGTATTTGATACCCTACCCCTACCCTACCCCGGGTTCCGACGAGCCTGTCTCGGTACCCTTTGCAACGACTGGCGTGGTGTTTTCAAGCAAAGTAGCCACTGGCAGAAGGGCCCCAAGCCGCAAAGATCGACATTGCGTGTGCATTTCGATGCCGACAACCTCGGCGATGATGCACGCGCGTCATCGCCGTGTGCCTCGTGTCACGTACTAGTCGACCACAAAACACTGCATATACGATAGAGATCTTATTGTTAAAGTGAGTCTAATAGAGATCTCATTGTGGTGCTATACAAAGATACTACACAAATACGCAACCTGAGGTATCGGACTATCGTGTTGCGGGGTAGGGCGGTGCCGGGCGACGTGGTGCGCTCCCTTGGCGCACGCCAACGTTGATGTAGCTCACGCGATTGGTCGAGAGGAGCGTCGACGACCGTAGCATTGACACGACTTTGTGCCAGAAACGGGGCTTGCGCTGGACGCGTCGCGCGGCTTTTCGTTTGAGATTGTTGAATTTAATGATGGTAAAGCGGAAAATCGAGGCATATTCGTCTTTCGAGATGGTCTGCCGGTCCTTGCACGCATAGTAGTAGTACCCCGTCAGCAAGAGGCAGTACCCGAGCGCGGCGAGCCCCGCCGTGCCATGATCATTTTGAAACCCACCAATGATCGAGATTGCTAGCAGACTGTAAACGACCATGGCAAAGACGGCGCCGGTCAAGCCAAACGGGGCTTTGAACCCGTTGCTTTCGGCCTTGTACGTTGTCCGTAGCAAGATGAACCCGAGCAGCTGGGCGCCATAGCACAACGAGCCAACGAGAAGAAACATATTTTGGAGTGCGCTGCAAAAGTCCTGGCTAAAGTAGCTCAAAATGCAGAGAACGTAGCCAAAGCCACACGAGAGGATCATGGCGCGCGTCAGTCCGCGGTGCCCCAAATTCTTGAGCCCGAGCCATGGCGGTAGCAGCGTCGAGTCGGCCAGCGCTTGAATCAATCGCCCACATGGCAAGACAAACCCAGCAGCCATGCCCATGTGCGCGGGCAAGAGCAGCCACGTGCCAACGCCTTCAGAAATGCCGTACGCCATCGCGAGACCGTTGTTGAGCGGATACATGACCGTCGTCGCGGCCGCAATTCCTGGGGGCAGCGATGGCACAAGGCACACCATGCCGACGTTTGAGAGAAAGAGGAGGGCGACGGCGCCAAGGATACCGCGCGGAATCGTCGTCTTTGGCTGCACCGTCATATCGGTCACGAGCGAGAGACACTCGATGCCGGCAAATGCCCATGTTGTGTACGGCAGCCATGCAAAATATGCACTTGAGATATCTCCCGAGGCCCAGACATGCGTCGTGTTGTCGACCGGGTCCAACAAATAGCCAAATTGACGGAGGTTGGCGAATTTGAGGCTCCCAAAAATGTAGAGCACGGCCGGGGCATAGCACAGCAGTGCAAAGCCTATCGAAGCGTTCCACATGATGCGTCCCGGAAGCGAGTAAAATGCCACGAACGATGCATAGCAAGCGAGCCAGATCAACGGCTCGAAGCGCTTGTCCCAGCCGAGGTCGCTCGTGAAAAGCTCGCCAATAAAGAGGACCGAGACGGCGGTTGACGCTGTGTACTCGAGGAGCTCAAGGAACCCGACCATGTAGCCGCAATAGTACCCCAAGGTGACCCGCGACAAGCCGTACGTGCCGCCCGAGAAGGCGATTTTGCCGCATATTTCAGCCGCGCACGACATGTAGATGACGTACGTGACACTCATGACGAGCTGCGACGCGACATAGGGCACAAAGCCCGTCGCCAAGGCGGCGTTCCACCCATAGTACTGCCCGGCCATGACGCTCACAAGGCCGTGACAGCAGACATGCAAGGCAGTTGCGCAGTCGCGCGGTGCGACTTCGGCCACCGCCACGTCGTTGACCTTGCACGTGATGGCGTTGGGGGCCTCGGGGTGGGCTTGCTCGGCCGTCGGCGGCGATTGGACCTTGATCACTTGGCCTGTCGTTGGCTGCGGGTGGACCTTGATCACTTGGCCTGTCGCGCCTTTGATCGAGGCCAGCATGGTGGGTTTCCGAATGACTTGTGACAAAGATAGAGAACCGTGGCGCGAAACCTATCCGGATACGACCGAAACGATGGCGTGACGTATATGCATCCACCTGATTGGTGGCCGTCATTTCGGCGTGGTAGAAATACTAGTACAATGAACACACTATTATTTGTACACGAAACAATCAATAGGCCGACACGAGCTTCTTCATGAGCGTCTCTTGGTCGATGAGCGGTCGCGGAATCGGCTTGTCGTTGCCGCCGAGGTAGTTGCACCACACGAGCGAGTCGTCGGCCTGGATCGTC
>NW_008246111.1:151183-170606 GCF_000281045.1 Saprolegnia diclina VS20 | reverse complement strand
GGCTCATCGTCACTTGGCTCGTCGGACCCCGAGTCGTCGTCATCGTCGTCACCGTCGCAGTCCTCCGTACGAGTCGGCTTCATGCGTGGCGGCGTCGTTTCGCACGAAGGGCGGCACGTCGTCTTGCCGCTCACAAGATCGTCGGGGCCGACGCAGCACACCCAGTTCTTGGTCGCGCACGAATCGTGTTGGCGGTGGCACACATGCCACGCGGGCTGCGCCGCCGCGTTGGCGCCGGCCGCGAGCACAGCAGTGAGGCACACGAAGCGTTGCATGGAAGCGTGGAAAAATGAAAATGACATTGCACCACAAGTCGTGCTCGTCAAAGGATCGCCATGGTGTGACCAATGCTACAGCTTGCACCACCTGGAACCCGAACGCTGTCGACGAGCGATCGAAGCTTCTTGACGTCCACACGGTCCGCTACTTTGCACGCGTATGTATCGGAAGGGGCGTTACTAAGGTCGACGGGAACCTAGTACACATCTATAACCCGTCGAACGGATCAGCGATACACATGTACTAGATGCTCAAGGATTCCCTCTGTCGCCCAGGCTTGCTTGCTCGCACACCACAGTGTTGCACGTAACTCCAAGCTCTTCCCGAGCGATGTATGTACCGACTGCAAGCGCGAGCAGTGTACATCCACTCTACCTCGATCACCGAGGAGCGGTTGGACTCCAAGATCGCTGCAGGATTCTCTCTACCACTCAGCACTGTAGCTCCTCCTCTCAGTGTCTAGATGCTGACAGTGACGACCGCACGCAGTGAAATGATTCTGGGATACACGGCAGAAGCTTCAGCAAGCAGCGCGAGAAGCTGCTGGCGTCCCGGTCCATTACCGCACCACGTGCACGATCATGAACACCGACGACCAGAAAACACATGTCTGAGCCTGCAACACGAAACGTTCTACCCTAGCCCTTTTGCGTAATTGACAAGAAGATCGCAGTTCAAGGGTTGACCAGTTGCACTTTATGACCAAACAAACGTGTAGGAGTACGCAAGAAGCCAACTCCTGAGCCCCGACCAAGCGCCCTCAGCTTGGGCCAAACCTCACGAGCGCATTAGGAAGTCCACCATCTTCACTACTAGTATATAATTGCATGTTAAGAACTCATTTCAACAACACAAGAAGCCAACTGCTAGCGATGCTAGAACTCTCAGAGACGTCTTTCAGTGGACAACACGGTCGGTGTTGTTTTATATTCATTTACATGTGACGACGACGATGGTATATAACACAAAGGATTACTCGATGGTTTACGACCGGGCGACGTTGCAGACGCCACTGCAGGTCGCGCCCGTGATGATGCCACCCTGCGTCGAGCCCGTGAGCACGGCGTAGGCCTCGGGGACAAGCTCGACGTAGGCGTCGGTCGTCAAGCCGACGCCCGATGCTTGGAACGAAATGACGCACGTGACGCTCTTGCCCTGCCACGTCACGGTCATCGACTGGTCGCACGACGGCGTGTAGATGTTGGCCCCCGGCGGCTTGGGCGAGCCACAGAAGAGCGTGCCAGCCGGGAAGCGCGACTGGATGCCAGGGCAGTCGACACCAACGTGGTCGGGCACGGCCAAGTTGACCAGGATCGGCGACCCGTTGCCCGGCTGGCTCGATGGCGACGGCGTCGGCTTGGGAGCGTCCGTCGGCGCATCGGTTGGGGTATCCGTGGGGCCGTCGGTCGGATCGTTCGAAGGCTCATCACTCGGCTCATCGCTGGGTTCATCACTCGGCTCGTCACTCGGCTCGTCACTCGGCTCGTCACTCGGCTCATCGCTAGGTTCATCACTCGGCTCGTCACTCGGCTCGTCACTCGGCTCATCGCTCGGCTCGTCACTCGGCTCGTCACTCGGCTCATCGCTAGGTTCATCACTCGGCTCGTCACTCGGCTCGTCACTCGGCTCGTCACTCGGCTCATCGCTCGGCTCATCCGACGGGTGTGAGCCGGAGCCCGAGTCCCACCCGGAGCTCGAGTCAGACGAGTCCCAGTAGCCCGACTTGCGCATCTCAGGCGAGTCCCAGATGCAGTCGCTGCCGCCGGGGCGGCACGTCATCTTGCCCGACTTGACGTCCTTGGGTCCAACGCAGCAGATCCAGCTGTCTTTGGCGCAGTAGTCGTGCTGCATGCTGCACGGCTCGTAGTCTTGCTTGACGTCGGCAACCGCAGCCGCAAGAAGCGCGCTCAAGAGGTAGATGGCCTTCATGGATCGAATTGGAAAATGACAAGTGCAAACGCAGCGCCGGATTGCCAAATCGAACGCGACCGGCTGCCTTGCGCGGCCCCAGCTGTTGCATACAAACACCAAGAGAGTTTGAGTGTATCCTACTTGTGTGTAATGATGCTCTGCGCCGCCGCACGTGCGATGATTCCTGGGTCACTCACATTGCACTCGATTTCGATCTTGCGGTGTCGTTGATTTTGCGGTCAAGCAGTGGAGGACCTTCCAGAGAGGAAGAAGGAAGTGAGTGAGTGAATAGCAAGGTGGACTGAGCGAAGGACGCAAGCTGCACTGTACGTGTACGTAACCACTGTCATGCTATTGGACTCGAATGTAGCGACATCGTAGCGCTACCAGTACTCTACCCTTGAGCCCCGCGTCTTTGCCACCGCCATCGTGCCCCTTTTGAACGCTTGTAAGTTATATCGCTCTGCAATCATTCCTCAGACACGATTCCCAGCAACCAGTCCACGTCTGGGTCGCATTGCCCGCCTCTCGAGGCGCTATGCTCGCTGTCTCTGCGACGCTACCCAGCGCCAACGGCATAGCCACGAGGTAGACACTGGCGTGTGGGACGGCGACGACGCACACACCGACCTACAGCCACGTTCGATCTCAACCATGGAGCAAACACATCGTAAAAATACGCGATCCGAACGAATGCAAGGGACTGCGCCAGGCGTGCAAAGCTACTCCGTTTCGAATACTACGCGCAAATGGCGTGAAATGTGCTCTTGTTGGATGCTTTTTACCTGCATTTTTGGACCGAACTCACCCATGCATTGATTCATTGGGCAAGACGACGTTCGTTTCTCCAGGACAGGACACTGACAGCTCAGATCCTGACAATATTTCGCAGTATTTGCTTGTCAACGTGCCAACATGCTATCGGCAGAAACCGCCGTTGTGTGCTATCTCCAAGTGTGGACGTTTCAAATGTTGGTATTTCGAAGTGGTGCAAAAGGAGATTGAATTAATGTACAAAAACGACGAGACAGTTGATAAAGTGTGCTTACGAGCGGGCGACGTTGCAGACACCGGTGCAGGTGCCGCCGAAGAGCTGGCCGCCATACGTCTCGCCCGTCAAGACCTTGTACGCCTCGGGGACAATCTCGACATACGCGTCCGTGGTGAGACCGACGCCCGAAGCCTGGAACGAAATCACACACGTGACGCTCTTGCCCTTGTACGAGATCGTCATCGACTTGTCGCACGACGGCTCGTAGACGTTGGCCCCCGGCGGCTTGGGCGAGCCACAGAAGAGCGTGCCGGCAGGATGACGCGACTGGATACCGGGGCAGTCGACGCCGACGTGGTCGGGCACGGCCAAGTTGATGAGAATCGGCGAGCCGTTGCCTGGCTGGGGGGCCGCCGTGGGGGCCGATGTAGGGGCCGACGTCGGGGCCTTCGTGGGGGCGACCGTGGGGCCAGCCGTCGGCGCGTGAGTGTACGTCGTCGGGGCAGGGGTCATCGTCGGCGAGAGGCTCGTCGGCGCTGGGGGGTCTGTCTTGTTGTCGCACGACTTGGCGGCATAGGCAACCGCGGCCGCGAGGAAGATGGAGAGAAGCTTCATGGTAGTCGTTGGTTGGTGGCGTGCAAAATGCAAAGTGAGCTCTCAACCTGCAAAGATCTCGCTTCAGTAATGGTCGCCGCGGTGACATGGCAAACATGTGGATTCGTGCAAGCGACCTGTGGACCAGAACCGAATGTCGTTCCAGTTGCATAAAATAGTGTGCATAGGTACATCAACCTGCCTGCTCCTAGGACCTCGCTGCTGGTATGGACATACAGCTCCCCACACCATGAATGAGACACAGCAGAGCGTTTGATCTAGCTATTGCTGCTCGGCTTTGTGTTCGTGCGAGGCAGCTCTGATAGGAAATGGAATGCCATGATTTAACACTATTTTAATCCGGAGACGGTCCACATGTCTGGCTCGAGCTTGTGGATGGTTGGAAGTAGATATTACATGAGCAACAGCCGGCTGCAAAGAGTCATGCCGAACAACACAACTTGATTCGCACCATCACCCTACGACTGTGCACGACTGTGTATCTTAGCACTTGCTAGTTGGAGCCCTTGGACATTGGCGGGTCAGGCCAAGTGATAGCCTTTGCCTCACGACTATGCAACGCAATACTATGAAGATGGACTATAGATGAGGAAAGTGGCCTCATCTAAGCCCAGGTGTCGATCGCTAGGATTCTGCCTCATTACCGACATGTTTGCCGGAGAAGCAACGCTAGTGACATTGAAATTCGAACGTGTTACGACGCGCGCGTGCACGCAGGGAGGGGTAGGGCTATTGGCTTGTCACGCTCGGACTCGTACGCAAAGCAAGGTACACTGCACCAATGCTCTGCTGCAAAACCACTTGTGTGGGCGGGACATGCGAGTCGAATGGTTCAAAGCTGCAGCAGCCTCTCCACGCTTCAACTTATAGCTACCACTCATATTGCTTGCTCGTGCTCCACGTGCAAGCATGACGTGGACTCTGCAACTGCTCGGAAGTCTTGACAAGGGTTGGCGTCGCTGCTGCTGTCGTAGCTGCAGGCAGCTGAGTTAATGCAGTCGCCTAAGGTGGAGCAGCTCGAACTGCAGACAGAGCGCCACTCACCGCGCAGATTTTGATGGCAGGATCGAGGTCGACTCACCGCTTGGCAACCGCGTCCTTGCAGCAGTGCCATCTTAGTAGAGCTGCTGAGATTGAAAAAGTCTCGAGTCCTAGCTTTCCTAGCGTCAACCTGAAGGCATTTACCGGTATGCCCTTGCTACGACTGTCCCGCGAACCTCTGTGGTTGGTCAGAATTTTTGCGAGATGATGTAGCAATGTCCGCACAGTCGCCATAACACTCCGATATATTGTCTTGGTCCGAGTAGACACATCCATGTACTGTACTAGTATATCATAGCAGCTACTGTGAGCCGCCGTTCGCGCAGTCGTTGCCATCCCACTGACATGCAGCCGTCCAGCAGTTGAGTTGACAAACCTTGTCGCCGACTTCAATGTTGGAGCAAAGCGGGCTGCAGACAGCGTGGCACCCAGCTGCAAACGTCGCCTTGCAGTAGTCGCTGCCGTCCAGCACAGCCTGTCGAGATGCAATGGCGCCCGTCGTGGGCACGGCAGCGATCGGGTTGTTGCTGAGATCGATAAACAGAGTGGGCTTGGCGTCCACAAGGTGGCGTGGCCACTGCGTGAGGCTGTTTTGTGCGGCTTCGAGCCGCGTCAAGCGTGGTAGCGACGCGAGCGCGGCCTCGGGGAGAGTGGTGAGGCGGTTGGTCGACACGACGAGTCGCTCAAGCGCCGAGAAATTGGCTAAAAACGGCGGCATCTCAACAAATGCATTGTCGTTGAGAACCAGCCATGCCACGGTCGCCCACGAATTGCGGACCGTGTTGGGCAGTTGCGAGAGGTTGAGACAGCCCGTGATTGAGAGTGTTTGCAAGTTGGGCGGCAACTCCAAGAGGGCTTCCGGAATGACGTTTAGTGGAACGTAGCGCAAATTGAGCGATATCAACGACGATGGCCACGACGCATTGTTGTGCTTGGCCCATGACGTGGCATGTCCAAATTCAACCGTGAGACCGTAGAGGTTACCAAACCGCGCCAAGAGGTGCAGATCCGGCAGTTGCGTGCAGTTGGAGAGATGCAGGTAAAAGAGGCGGTCGCCGATACGGTCGCTCGATATTGTCGCCGCATCGATGGACATATTGTCGTGGCCGTTGAAATGGTAGTAAATACACTGACACGTCGACGTCAACCACGGCGCCACCGCGAGTTTGCAGTTGGCGGGACAGGCGGGCCGCGGTGTTAGCACCATAGCGAGCACAGCACTTCCAATGACGAGATGCACCGCTAAAAACACATGCGTGAAGCGCGACCGCGGTTTTCGAAACGAAAGCGTGTCCTTGACCGACGCCAGCGCGCGAAGGTGTCCCGAGAGGAGCCGGCTGGACGCTGCGGGCGCGGCGACCGCAAAGACACTCTGCACGAGCTGGCGCGAGCTAACGTAGCTCATGCCAAAGAGCACGAGCTTCTCCACGAGATCGACGAGTGTACCAGGAACCAAGCAGCGCGTCAAGAGCACATACTCGGTCGTCCACGCCATGCCATACCCCAAACGCTTGTCGCGCATCGTGACGGTGACCATCGGCGGGAGGAAAAATGCCAAGTTGACGCCGGTGGCCAAGAGAAAACCGAAGAAGGACGAGAAGAAGAGCGCCATGTGATGCCGCACGAACGGGTGCGACGAGTAGTAGAGCCATGGTGGAAGGAGGCAGGACGCGGCAAGCGTGAGCGAGTAGGCGGTCGTGACGGCACTTGAGACTGCACTTGCGCTAAGCTTGTACGCTTGTATGAGCTGCACACTTGAGACAATGCACTGGATCGCTTGTGGGAGCCAAATGGGCGCCTTTCGAAGAAGCGACGTGCTACTGGTGGTATGGTGCCGACAGCGTGCAGGTACAAGCATTTCGATCGCTGCCGCCAAGTGCAGCAGTGCGAATACCCCATACAGCGGGCCTGACGCAGTTTGCATGGCGTAGACTTCAAATTTAATCGCGGTCGACGGTGTGCCCGTGACCATGAGCATGCTCGTGAGCGCGAGGTAGACCGCCGACGCAATGAACTTGAGAAAGCTAATGATCAGGAATGGACGGCGCAGAGTGTACTCGATCGACGGCGGCGCGGGTCCTGCTGCGGGGCCAGCCGGCGCGACGAGGACGCGGCTATTGCGTTGCATTGATCAAGTTTTCTCGCGTCGTGGGCAAGGACCGAAAAGTGGGTCGCATATATTGTTTTTGTATGTATATTTAGCACGAGCATAACATATCCCAAGATGGATCTCTTGTTGATCACATGCGGATGCCATTTATGGGTTTGTCAACAATTTTCCAACGATTTTGCGCTCGTTTTTGCTCTTTCTAATTCCAACACGAACATGTCCGATCGACCGTTCGTGTGCTCTTCATACGAGTACGCAGTACCTCGATCCTTTGCAACTCGGCGCTGACACTACTATGGACGACAAGCGCACGTCTTGTTTTGTGTCCCTGCAGGGTTTAACCAGGATGGGGTTTAGGTCTGGGATAGAAGGCAAGGAGACATGTACTACAACATTAGCACCACCAACCGGGCGGCGTCTTCAAAGGCGAGCTAGGGGGCATGGCCCGAGCGAGAAACGCCTGCACGCAAGGCGACACTGCGGCCCAATGGTCGGCGTCGACGTCGTGCTGGCGTCGGCGGACGTCATTGCGCCAGAACGACGCAACGTGCCACAGCACAAAGCTACCGCTGCCGAGGCCTACATACGCAAGGGGCACGTAGCTGGACGCGGCGGACGCCGCTATGCCAATGTAGACGAGCCACTCAGCATGGCGCGTCATGGTGGTCGCGGCCTCGAGCGACGCGCGGCGGGCGGCCGTGTGCTGGTGCAAGCAGTAAACGTACATAGCCTCACCAGCGAGCTTGGCAGGAGGGACTTGGATGCTAGAGGCGGCCACAGAGTACGGGAGGTACCGACTCGGCAGGAAGAAGAGGCCGCTGAGGAGCGCCGCGAGGACGCCAAAGGCGACGGCGACAGCGAGCATATCCCCGTCCTGCGCTGCATCCTGGCGGTCCGAAGCGCGTATCTTTGCTCGATCTTGCCGCTGATTGGCTTTGTTTTTATCACAACCGTCGCGATATGTTTTAAATATTGATATTCTTTTGCTATATTGAGACTATACGGGGAATATAGATTCAATATGAGTATGTTTAGAAATTTGCCGCAAGGCCGGGCGATCGACACTGTCAGATTTTGCATCCGTGCGCCGCCAAAGGCGCTGTATAATGTATAGCTCGCGCACGCTAACGCAGTTGACGAAAAGGCCGAGGACCACCGAGTAGAAATGACAAGACATGCCTGCGCTCGCCTGAGTGATCGTCACGATGCGGCGACCACCATGTACCAGCTGACCATGTACTGGTCTGCTGTACGGTAGAGGACGCGAACAAGGTGTCGCTCCAACTTGAATAAGGAGCGATGGTTTTGCAATACCAACACGACCATGATACCTCGGAAGCGCACCGCTTGTCAACTATAGAAAAGTTCTAGGGGCACCGAGAGACAGCGCGCTGTGGGCGCAGCAGCAGGAGTTTTGAAGGCTAACGTTAGAAATGTCCGCAGTATCGAGCGCGTATAGATGCGCCAACGCTCACATAAGCTTAGCTTTGTCCAGCGATGCGTCTTAAGCGATGCACTACTATGGATAGTACTGTCATCGCGATTGCAGCTTTGCTGGACCGGGGACATGCAACAATTTGGCTAAATATGGTTATATCTGGTATACACCATATTTAAGAGTTTCGACGATTTCTCTTGTTCTACACATCAAACAGCAGCGTGACATAGCATTTCGTGCTCTCCAAAGTGTCTGTTATCGATGTGCCAAGCTTGGGCGATTCCATTTTCAAACGCGTTTTGGTCGATCAGAGTGCTCAACGAGGGATCGACGGGCGTCGCGGGCCCTCAACTGCATTTGATTGGTTTAAAAAATTTCAATATAACCAATCAAATCGACTAGAAGTCATTTAAAAAGTATGCCAACCAATATCTTTGAAATCGTATGTCGATTTAATCCTCTGAAAACTATTATTTCACGGCATCTGCCTACGCTGGGTGAGCCTAAAATACCACCTGGGGCTTATAAGCGGCATACTGTGCCGATAATAAAGTGCAATATATGGCATATGCCAACAACCATGCCAAAACAGACGCCGCCCAGCTCCCACAGCTCCGCATGTGCACGTTCTTTGCCACGGTGTCAAATCAAAACTACCTTGCATTATGGTGGATGACATTATTGTACTCAGCGCTTCATCCCTCCATAGAGGTTTCTTTCACTGCGAACCACCGCCCGCGCAGTCGCCGAGGTCCCACGCGCACGCTTCGTCAAAGCAGTTGAGTTGACACACACGGTCGCCGCGCTCGGACCGGGAGCAGCTCGGCGAGCAGCTGCCACTGCAAACATTTCCGAGCGCAGCACAGAGCGGTGTGCCGTCCAGAACAACTGCTCCCGAGCTGATAGCGCGCGTCAGCGCTGACGGGAGACTCGGGAGGGGAGCGATCGGGTTGTTGCTGAGATCCATGTCCAGCTCGGGTCTTGCTGCAAAGAGGTCCGTCGGAAACGCTGTGAGGTTGTTTTGGGCTAGCTTGAGAAAGGTGAGCGATGGCATCGCTTCTAGCATCGCGTCGGGAACGGTCTGTATCTGGTTGCCAGAGAGCACGAGCACCTCGAGGCCCGTGAGCCCACTCAGCCAGCTCGGCACATCGGTCAGCTGGTTGCTGTTGAGAACCAACGAGCCCACGTGGCGCCACGACGACACGAGCGACGCTGGTAGCGTGTCCAGATGCGCACTCCCCGCAATGGTCAGCGTCCTGCACTGCGCCGGTAGCGTCGTCAAGGCTTGCGGTATACTCGAGAGGTTGGAGTAGCGAACGTTGACGGCCATGATCTGGTCGGGCCACCCGACCGGGCCGAGACTCCAGTCGGTGAGATTCGAAAACTCAATCGTGAGGCCGAAGAGTCCGTGGAATGGCGCCAAGAGCGAGAGGTCCAACCCGTGCTTGAGTCGACACCCGGTCAACTGAATGTGAAAAAGGTCGGGGCCGAGAGCGTCGGGGGATAACAGCACGGGCGCGTCAGGGTCCACACATTCGAGGTGGTAGTAGGTACAGTGACACCCTTGGCTAAACCACGGTGCGGTCGCCAGGCGGCAACCGCTCGGACAGGTCGGTTTTCGACAGGCGTGTACGATAGCATACACCGCAACGGCCACGCCTAGTAGCATGTGGAGTGCAACGTAGACGGCGAGAAGTCGGCGGCGTGGACGGTCCACAGCGCGCTTGACAGCAGCGAGAGACGGGCCCACCGGGCTAAAGCTCAACGTAGTTGTCGCCGCCACCGTGGGCGTCACATCGGGCGTGACCACGCGAAGAAGGCGCTGGACGTTGACCCAGCTCGCGAGACGCAGCGTCATTTTCTCTAGTAAATCCAATGGCGAGTTTGGCACGAGGTACCGGATAAGGAGCGTGTACTCGGTGCCCCACGCAAGCGAGTTGATGGCCTTGAGGTCGTACACTTGGACGTAGCCGACGGGCACGACAACAAATGCAAGCGCAAAGCCGGTCGCAAGCAGGAAGCTCGAGAGACTCGTAAAGAGGAGGTAGTAGTGCTTTCGGTCGGGGTGCGACGCCGCAAACACGAGCAGGAGCGGACTCGACACCGCCGAGACACCGACCAAAATCGCATTGATCGTCGCGAGTTGCGTGTTGACTGCGCGTTCGCTGAGGTAATAGGCCTGCAGCACCTGCGCGGTGGTCACGAGACCTTGCAGCGCGAGCCGCGGCGCACTGAGCAAGCCAAACGACGGCAGCCACTCGACGTTGCAGCGCCAAGACGACACGGTCCGGCGTCGGCAGTAGCGCGGCAGCAAAATATCGAAAATGCCAGCGAGATTCAACAACGCAAAGCCAAAAAAGAGCGGCGCGGTCAGCGTTGGGCCCGCAAACACTTGGACTGCAAGCTGCTCGGTTGTGAGCGAGAAGCCCACGAGATACCCGAGAATGAGGCAGTAGGCGCCCGAGAGCACGTATTTGACGATCGCGATGGTGTATATACACGACCGCAGCATCTGTCGACAAGGTACCGCAAAGCGCGTTGAAGTAGAACTGTCAGGAATAGACTGCACGGTTATAAGATCCAGCCTTTCTAACGATGAGACCAACGCCACCGTCGGCGTTGGCGATTTCTGAAGTAGCAGTCGGTCGACGGTGGCCTTCCCTTTGGTGGGCTTCCTCTGGCTCCTTGTCGCTCCCGTTGCTATAGCGGGGTCTGACGCTCGGACGCCGACCGAAGCGGTGCCCGTGCCGTTATAGATGAAGTTAATTCAACTGGACGGACCAGTGGATGAGATGCAATATGAAGAGCGACCCGCCTTTCTGCCTCTGCGGTTTAGCGACGTTAGCGACACTGCGGACGAAGCTTACGTCATACAGTACTATCCAAAATCGACTCGATTGGGTGGCTTGCCTTAGTTGGCAGCGACAGCAAGGACAACGACCGCCATCGAAACGAGGGCCGAGGTGGCGCTGGACGTGGCCTTGGGCGCGGTGGTCACGATCGTCGGCGCCGTCGTCGTCGTCGTCGCGTTGGTCTTGGGCGCCTTGGTCAAGACAACCTTGTCGCATGTGAGCTCCTGGTCCTTGCAGGTCTGCGCCTTGGGGGCGGGGCACTCGGCGTCCGAGTACTTTTGCACGCAAATCTATCAATATATCAGCACATGAGCTTGGCGGCGAGTCGGATCGTTGTACCATCCAGCAGTCGGTACCGCCGTTGGGGATGTCGGACGCCTTGACGCAGCCGAGGTCCTTGCACTTTTGCGTGTCTTCTGGCATGCCGATCGCGTTGCAGTGGAACATGCAAATGTCGGTGGTCGTCGAGGCCGCGCTCGCGTTGCCCGGCGCCCAAATGCCGAGCGTGCAGCTCGAGTCGGACGCGACAAGCCGACGCGACGCGCACGCGAGCGTCGGGAACTTGGCGTCGGCGAGTGGCGCCTTGAGGTAGCGCGTGTTCCGGGCGTTGAAGGCGTCGAAACGCAAGTGGTTGTTGCGCATGACCATCTCGTCCGAGAGAAGAAGCATGCGGCCGTGGAAGCCGCGGACAATGTCGGACGAGGCGTCACGCGGCATGCGCATGGCGTGGACGACGGCCGGGAACGCCAAGTCGTCGGTCGCGATCCACTGCGACCAGCCCTCGCCGGCCATGAAGACGAGCTCGTCCGACTTGAGGACCGGCTGCACCCACTCGTTCTTGATCTGGATATAGAGCCCCGTTGTCGGATCCGGGTTGGCAATCACTTGATGCTGCGCGTTGAAGAAGACGGGCGCCGACGTAAAGAGACCACCGCCAAGGTCCGTGTGCGCTTCGAGCGAAAACTCTACGTAGCTGCATGAGATGGGGCGAGTGTAGGAGCGATACTGTACCTTGCGTCTCGTCCGCAACGTCGTCCGACGCCGGGTTGGTGTACGCGTGAAAGTGCTCGAGGTGCTTGCCCTGCTCGACAATGTCCTGGACAAGCGACGTCTGCGTCGTCGCATCAAGGAGCTTGGCGAACGTGAGCGTCGCCGTGTTCAAGACCGCGTTGAACGACCCGAGCGCCGACACGTACTCGGGGCACGACGCGAGCAAGCTCGATGGCACCGTGCTCACGTCCACGTTGGTGCTAAGCGTTCGCCGCATCGTGCCATCGACCATGAGCTTGCGCATGACGTCCGCATGCGGCGTCGCCACGCAGCGCGCGGCCGCCTCCACGTAGGCCAGGCGCGCGGCCTCGAAGCCATCGATGTTCTTGAAGGCCACGATGCCCGTTGTCTGCAGCGCATCGATGGTCTCGGCGGCCGCCGCCGGCGCGGCCATGTCCACGGCCGGGATGGTATACGTCGGGTACGTGGCAGCCTGAGCGGCGCTGACGAGCAGCGCAGAGAGGGCGAGGACGAGCTGCATGCTAAGGACCGGGCGGCAAGTTGGCGAATGACACAGGCGCGGCTACTGCGGTCGCTGGATATGGTGTCCAATATTATTTAATGACTGGATATTTGTATAGTTTTGCATTTTAGTGCATTAAAATGCAGCTGGGTGGCCTCCCACTCGAGGTTTCTATGGGACATCTAGCACCCTTATATGAGGCATTTGATGGCCTTGGATTAGGACATGGGCTTGCTTGGATTCGGATTCATACTTGGAATAAAAACACCTTGTTGAGCGTATTGATTAGCTGTGTTTTAAAAGCGCCACGAGCCCTCCTTGCCTGATTAGACCGAATTGACCTAAAACGAGGACGAATTTCGGCGCGTCGTCGTCGATCGCCAGATGGACCGCAATTGTTGACTTGCACAAGTGGCGGTGACACACAGCAACGGGTTAAACGCGGCGTGCGCGGGTTCAACGTGGGTCCTACCACCGAGTACGCGCGCTGTCTAATGACACGCTATTTTACGGGCGTCTGCAAGGTTGCCGACCGGCGTACAGAGTGCAAGGCGGCTGTCTGGTATCGCACGCGAGGGTGATGGGCTCCTGCATAGGCGAGGCTACATGGCTGGATATTGCGACGACGAATAAGAGAAGGTCTCGAACAACGTAGAGTTTCGAACGAATGTCGACAGCGACCTTGAGCCACAGAGCAGGGATCGAAGGGAGCTTGATAACAAAGCGCGGTCGTTCGATTGCAGCTTTCTTGTAGTACGTCATCGCTTGGCAAAGGGACGCTCAATGTCTGCATGCCAACGACACTGCGTGCGCCAAGGCAATTCAAAATTGCGTGTGTTTAGACAGTCCACACCAACAGGTTAAACGCGATCGAAAGACAGGCTCTCAATAGACAACGCGACGGTCCACCGAGATGTGTTGACGTTGTGTGCGATGTCACAGCACTAGCGTCGACAACTCCTAGGCATCGTCGACGCGACCTCATATTATGGCCTCGTATTGACAATTGCAAAGTTGAATCAAAGTGTTTCGAAGAAGTACAGTAAACGCCGAGGGGTAGAAGTGGTCAGTTGCTGCAACTCGTGCCTCGAGCCAATCCAACGCAAAATCGAATATTGTTGACGCTGGCACCGCACTGAAGAACTCGTTGAAGATGGTGTTCGTCTTCGGCGTGCTTCGAGCGGCCTCTCTTTCGGAGCCATACACAACCCCACGCAAACATTAGCGCTGGCTGCATCGAGTATATATAGTTTCAGTATCAATGTATCAATCGTACCGAAGGCGAGTCAGGGAGTTCTGGCGCCACTAGCTACGCTCCAAGCCATGGTTATGGCACTCGCCCTACTCTGCGACCGGCGAATGCCTCTTTGCGACTTGGCTTGTCGTGTCTCGGACGCTTCGTCTCGTTGTGGAGGACCGTTCAACACTCTCGTCCCAAGGTGGCTCGCTGGATTGTATCGACGAGGCGATGCGATGAAGTAGTTACGGCGTTAGTAGAAAGAACTACACTCTAATTTAAGCTACGCGTACTACAGTAGTACTGTTATCATCGGAAACCTATTTCGGTCTGCGCTCCATTGCGCGAGATGCGGCGCGCCTTCGTCGCTGTCGCGCTTCTCAAGCACGCAGCATCATGCGTGTACCTTCTCCTCTTGGGCCTCCTCATGCTCTTTGCCAAGCCATCGGACCAAGTCAAATTCCAAGTCTACGCCATGAAGACGCTGAGCGCGCCCTTGTACTTGGCCTTTGCTTGTACGCATCTACTCGGCGCGATTTCGCTGTTGGTGCCGATCCGCTACCGTCGGTCGATGACACCTCTGCGCTGGCGAAGCCTCTCGGTGCCGTCCCGTGTTGTCCAGCTCGGCAATGTGGTGGAAACAACTGTCCAGCTCTTGCAGGCGTGGCGGCTCAGCATGTATACGGTTGACGTTGACGTCGCTGTCGCGTACGCCCTGCTCGTGAGCATAGCGGCAATCTCGACGCCGTGGCCCGCACGGTCGGACGCAGCCCGTTTGGTCAACAGCCTCACAAGCTTCGGGCTCTCGACAGGGTTCTACCTTGTCGTCGTTGTCCCCGCGCTCCTCGTCGCGAAATTCGTCGACCCGCGTGTCGGCTATTCGTCCAATTGGACGGTGCGCTACACGCTCCTGACACGCTTTTTGGCGCCCAATACCGCGCTGGATTTGCTGGAAAAGGTCATTTTGTTCTCGGCGAGTCTATGGAACGTCCGACAACTGGTCGACCCGATGCTGTTTCTGCGCTCTTCGATCGTAGCCCCGACTGCAAGGACCAGCCGCGCGATCGGTCCGCTCGTCTCGTCCTTCGACCGGTGGGCCCCGCAGAAACCACCGCGGTGTTACGGGTGGCACAAGTGGGTCAAACGCGGGCTGGTCGCGTACTCGTTCGGGATTGGACTCGTGTCGGCGATCGCGGGGCTGAGCGTCGCGGTGTCGCCCCGCCGTTGCCCCCCCGAATGCCGCATGGTCACGACACCGTGGTGGACGACGAGTTGTACATGCGCTTTGCTTCGCATCGAGTGCAACGACACCAACACTGAGTACGCCACAAGGCTCTTTACATCCAACCAGCTGGGCTCAATGCTGTTTTATGTCCAGTGGGTGCGCTGTCCGCTGCCCGACGGACTCGACATCTCGTCCTTATCGCAATTCCCGCAACTCTACGGACTCACGGTGCAGTCGGCGCAGCTGCCAGCCAACTGGTCGCTGCCCAATGGCGCGTCGTGGCCATCCAACTTGCTCTCGCTCAACTTTTACGATACGCCGTTTATGGACGTCCCACCCGCCTTGTCGGTCCTACCAACCTACTGCCAAACGCTGACACTGTCGCGGAGTCTAATGACGTCGGCGCTTCCACTGACACGACCGTCGTCATGGTCGAACCTCGCGGCGCTGCTCTTGTCCGACAACCAGCTGCGAGAGTGGCCAAACTGGATGCACGAGCTCCGCGCCCTTGAGCGGTTGGATGTCTCGTCGAATCAGCTGACGTCGATCCCCGAGACTGAACTAATATCGCTGCCGGCGCTGAGTCGCCTTCAGGTGGCCCAAAACCGAGTACCGACGCTGCCATATGCGCTACTTGCGGCCAAACCGGCGCTTGTGCTGGATGTGAGCAACAACCCGATTGAGACGGTCATGTCCGACGCCGTCGCCGCGCGAATTGCGGACCGGCAGGTGCTTGTGGACGGAAGTCCGTACTGTCTTGCTGGCGGCGACGGCTGCAACGCCGTGTGTGCGCCGACGTGCTCCAACCTCGCGCGCGGCAACAATGTGTGCGACCGCAGCTGCTATAACCCCGAGTGCGCGTTTGATGCTGGTGATTGCGCCGCGAACGGTACTCAGTGGTAATTTTTGTGAATGAAGCCCTTTTTGACCAAATTTGGCAAGGAAGTTTTACGAATAGATAGATAGCAGATTGATGTTACTAATAATGTCAACAGACTACGTTATAAAACGGGAATGTACTAGCACTGACCCGCCATATTGGTTTATGCCAAGACCGGTCGACCTGGCGTCAGGCATACTTTAGGGTCTCACCCGCGACCACAAGCACCGTAGGGCGACCACGGAAGAGCAAGACGAGCCCCGCGCCGCCGCCTGCGCAGCCACGGCCCGGCAAGCGAATGAAGAAGAAGGAGATTGTTAGTCTCAACGCAAGCCTTTGTAACAACGAAGTTAACGCCAAACACGTTCATACATATGGTGCGACCGTTGGTGTCGGAATACAATCTCGACCGGTTGTCTTTGATTTAGCAAAGTGCTACACTTATGTGACGCAGGAAGGGGCGTACCGAGTGGAAGTTCAATGTATATAGAGATCCAAATTTCTTAATGATTCATACACTCCTTCATTTCGGCGACCCAGGATTCATTGTCGGCTTTTCACTTCGCCCAAGACTTTTGCCCTGCCCGTTATTGACGTTGCTAAGAAAAGGCACATAGGGGTAGGGGTACGCTCCAAAGATAGTACTTGAAGCATCATTGAAAGCAAGACCGGACATGGGGCAAGGCAGGGTGGCCGACGTCTCTGCCGCTGGTCGCCGTGTCCGTTGGAGCCGTCTTGCGTTATCGCTGAGCGTCGCCTCGTTCCTCAAAGTCTCGACGGTGGTACGCCTATATGTATTCACATTCTGGGTCGTTGACAGCGTGTAGCCGCTCACGGCCTACATCTCCGAGTACCTTCCGTGGACAGGCAAGCTCTCGCCGCCCCTTGCGTATGCCAACTATACTGACTTCGTTTCGGCCGAGCTCAGCCGCAGCCGCGCAATGTACTCGAACGCAACGATACCAGATGACAGCTTGTACTTTGTCGACAAGCCCAACAACGCCCAAGTGGCCCGTGCGCTTCTGCGCTTGGGACGGCCGCCGAGTATGTCGTTCCGCACATGCTTTGAGACGCAGCTTCCGGGTCTTCCTGGGCTCGTATTTTACACCAACCGCACCATGGAGATGCTCTGCGCGGCCATGGTAGCGCCGAACGCGAGCGCTGTTGACTGGACCACCCAAGGCTCGTGCTTCCAGGCCACACTCTGCACGCTCTCAACGGGCTATGTGTGCTTTTGGCTCCAACCTGGGAACGTTGTGCACCGCGGAAGCAGCGATGCGACGGCCATGACGCTCACTTATATCTACTACGAGTCGCGATTTGGTCCGTGGATCTGGTTCAAATTCGGCTACCGCTTGGCCTCGACGCTCTTTGTGTGGTATCGGCTCTGGCATGGGTACTACAAACACGTATATGCTCTGGACCGCGTCTTGCAAAGACAAGGGCACCGCGCGACGCTGCCGAGCGGCGTCTGGTCGTACGAACTCGTGGTCGGGGACCCGACAGCGATAATCCTCATGGACCCGTCGGTGGCGACGTTGTACTTTGTAGACATTTGGCTCAGCGTCACCAACCTCGCGGTTGCCATCATGCAAGTCGCACAGACGGGCAGCCTCGAGCACGTATTTCGAAGCACGTGGTACCTATCCCGCACCGTACGCTTCATGGTCGATCGGTGGTGTCTCGAGTCTTCTCTTGTTGATTAGGTGTGGTTTGCCTACTGGGGTCTCTGCCTCGTCTCGTTTTTTCTCAAGCGCTTTCGTAAAGAACGACTATTTGCGGACGTGGACCCGACTATTTTGGCGATGGCCGTCATGGTCTACGGCCCGTTGCTTACGTGGATGAACGGGCATATTCCGGTCTTCACGTGGCTGTACCAATGGACGTTCACCGTCGGTGTACCCCCCGGATCGGCCAATCAAGTGATCGAGTCCTGTCTCGGGTGCATCGTTTACGTTCAACTGATCACAAGTATTCCGCTACTCTATGGTCTCACGACCCCGTACTTTAGTACGTAGCGCTGTTCTCAAAGTCGTCATGCGCTCATGAACACGTAGACACGGCCCGACGCGCAAAGCAATTGAAAGCCGATATCGACTATGCTAGTTTTCACTACAACAACATCAAGAACCGAGTCACGCTGGGCACACTGCGACGTCGCCCACCACGACAGAAGGCGCGCGGGGGCACCGTGCACGCAATCATGGAGACGTACCCGCAGCTCAAGGCCACACCGACCATCAATTTGCGTGCGACCGACTGCTTTGTACTCTGCTACTGCGACGGCCAGCTCTACGAACGCCTGCGAGTGAGCTTGTTGCAGTGCTTGGACCGACGAAGCGCCGACGAAGTAATCGCGCACAGCACCGAACCCTCCGAGTTTGTCGTCAACCTCTTGCGCCCGGCCCCGCTGTTTGACCTTCGGGACAAAGGTGCGGGGCCTACTCCGCCCAGCAAGCCGTACGCGATGCACCACGCGACCACTCTCTCCGTGTGGTGCATTTAATAGACATGTTATGTTAGTTGCTTTGTGCAGTCAATTTGTTGTCGAGTTCTCAAGTGTTGTGGTCTAGTGTGGTGCAGAGAAAATTTCAATGTTTCAATGGATCACTGAATGCAATGCACGTGGCGACCGTCGTACATATGTACCCCATCGCTAGTGATCGAAATGTCACCTAGCAATGAATATGGCACTAGAGTCCATGCGAGGACGCTCGTGTCACTGTTAAATTGGCCGCATTGCCCTAACCCTACCCTACCCTAACCCTACCCCGAACGATGAACTCACGAGCTCCTCTCAAATCGCGTCGACGCGTACGCGATCGATGCGTCATCGAGTGGACTCGCTTGCTCCTCGACACTGACAAGACAAAAAGATACCTGCTGCATATCCATACAAAAAGGATAGTGTTTAGGTCTTAGACCATGGGGTGCCAGTCGCGGCACAAGGACGGCAGCGACGTTCGATGCAGGCGCTCTGCCATCGGCACGGCGTGCGTATCACAAAAAGCACGGTACTCGTCATACGCCGCGTCGACGACGTCAAACGGTTTATCGCCGATCGCCATCAAGTCGGCTTCGAAAAAGTAGCGGCGGGGCGGCGGCGTCACCGTGTAGGTGGTGGCACTCGTGTCGTGGGCACAGAGCACACGGACGGCGTCGGCTTGAGCGTGGTCGACTTCGTCTTGGTACGTGATGCCCAGTTGGAGCCACCGGGCAGCCTTGGCGACAGGCGTGGGCGCTGAAGCGATCGATGCTTCGAGCGCGGTCTTGATCCAGGTGGTCAAAGTCGAAAAAATGAGCCGATCGACCGCGATGAACGACGTCTCGG
>NW_008246111.1:148038-150420 GCF_000281045.1 Saprolegnia diclina VS20 | reverse complement strand
GATTACTGCCTCAAGGAATGTAGGTCCAGCGGAGCTGTCACCAGATGTCGATCTTGCAATAGAATGCATGTTTAGTTTAAATGACGCAGTTTAGCAATGGGACCAATTCGATTGACAAGGAATGACAATCTTGTACGTCGCCGCGCTTCTTGCATTCAAGGAATGACCCGGTGGGAGGAGGTTGCGTCGGCGAGACCCAGCCTTTGTGCGCAGACCCCAATACATAATACCTGCAATCGAAAAACCTCTCAGTATCGATACCCGCGAATCGCAGGCACTGCACAGCAAGGGCAACACAATTGTATCGACCCTTGCGCATACGCTACTGTTGCAACTGCATTGCCGCGTCAAGTGTAGTGCAGTGCATTGAACGGTGATGACCGCCGAATACACTGGATGGCCAACTGGATCGCGACCTCAAGTTGCCCGCTTGCCATACGCTGGATCGCTCGATGAATACACTGGCTGAGCTCGAGAGTCGAGTCGAGTCGAGTTTACGGATGCAGTAGGGGACTTTTGGTGGCTCGATTTCGGTTTTCCAAAATAAATTCACCACCATGACGTGGCACTCTGTGGGGTAAGTCGCATTTCGTTTTGGATTGGTAAAAAAACAAGCTTATGAAATTAGCTACGCCGCCAAGTCTTCGTTGTGTCATAGCGTCGTCAACTGAGCGTGTTGAAACTTAATTGACGAAAGTACATTGGCTATATTACACCATGGGATGCCACCCTTGACTTAACGACGAAATCGACGTCCGCAAGATTCGCTCCGCCAATGGAACCTCGTGCAAATCGCAGTACGCCGTATACGCGGAGTACTTAGCATCCACGTCGCCGTAGGACTTGTCGTTCATCATCATCAAGTCGTCCTCGAGCAAGAACCGACAGGGCGGCGTCACTGTCTCGTAGACTGAAGTCCGTTGATCGTGCTTGCAAAACGACTGAACGCGAGCGGGCTGCTGCTGGACGCACGCACTGCAAAAGAAGAAGAGCGTCTTGGGACACATTTGACACATGCTGCGGCGACCGACGATCGGCTCGCAGCACGACGTGCACGTCTCGCACCACGTCTCGGGCGCCGGATCTTGTGTCGCGACGACAAAGGCTCGAACACGGGCGAGTGCGCCTTTGCGTAGTCTCGACGACGTGGACAGGTCGTCGGCAAAGTGGTAGAGCAGCAACATGTTGTCTTTGCTTGGGTGACTCTCCAGGATGCGCGTGTAGTAGGCCATCGCTGACGCATCGTTGCCGTTGATCCAGTAGGCCAGACCCAAGTTGGCTCGCACTAGACATTTCGGACGGTGAGAGCCACGCCTCATGCAGATACCAAACCATCACGAAGCTGGTCGCGCAGCTGGCGCGTGAGCTCGGCGCGCTGGGCCAAAGACGCTTCGAGTTGGAGGAGAAGCGACGTAGCCTCTGGTACGCTGTTCGTCATGAGCTGGAGCGCCGCGACGTTCATCTTGTGGAGAATGGTGTCGCTGTTGTCGGGCCCGAGCGTCCGCTCCGCAGTAGCCGCGAGCCGCTGACTCAATGGGAGCGCGATCGCGAGCTCACCCATAAACATGTACGCGCCAACGAGGTGCGATGCGGTCACCGTCGTCGCAGAGTGGTCGGGGCCGAGGGTTGCTTCAAGTATCGTCAGTGCTTTTCGGAGCCAGCGCGCGCCGACGCGATGAGTACCACGTTGACAATAGATACCGCCGATCGTCTTCATCTTGTCGGCCGTGCGCTGGTCGTGGAGGCCGTACTTGTGGCGTGAAATGTCATAGAGCTCAAGATAGAGCGGCAACGCCATGTACAAGTCGTAGTTCCAGCTAAGTGCGAGCGCATAGCTGGATCGCGCGTGCAGCGTCGAGTCGTGCGTCTCGCCAAAGTGCTCGGTCGCCGCTTGGATCGTGGCAAGACTGAGCGGTTCCCACTGGCTTCGGGGCTTGCGCTGGTAGGCAATGCAATAGGCCAACGTCACCTGCGCATGAAGTGACTCGACGGCGTATCGCCTGTTGGCAAGCGTAAACAAGTTGACGGCTTGGCGGAAGCAGCGCTCGGCGTCGGCGTGTTGAAACTCGCCTTGTATCGCAACTCCGAGGTTGGCCCATCGCTGGGCTTTTGCGGCAGGCGTGGGCGCCGATGCGATCGAAGCCTCGAGCGTCGACTTGATCCAGTTCGTCAAAGTGGAGAAGATGAGCCGGTCGACCGCGATGAATGACGTCTCGGCGCGTATCAAAGCAAAAATACCGTCGCGGTCACTGGGCACACTGGCCTCGGAGTTTTCGCTCTTGATCGTCGCCTTCATCTTTTCAAATGCATGGAACTGAGCAATGTCATCGAGAAACGTCGTTTCTTGATCATGCGCCAGTGCAATCTCAAAGCGCGCGCCCA
>NW_008246111.1:143226-147679 GCF_000281045.1 Saprolegnia diclina VS20 | reverse complement strand
AAGGCGAAAACTGCTTGGCTCTGGGCACGTCACGAGTACCTCTGACGGCAGAATGATGATCGCCAGCTGTTGACGCGACATACGATTTCTAATGCAAAGCCGTTGTGTTTCCTGGGGCGAAAAATGAGATCAAGGTCGGTTGCAACGAAATGGAGCTCGACGAACCTTACAATTCGCACAGTTTGACTGTCCTACTCGTCTTCAGCATCGTTGCCGACACGAACAACGCGCTGCGCTTGACTCGATCGAAATAGTGATACGCGACAGGTGCAACAGTGTCTCTCGCGCGTGCTGCACAAAACCTGAGCACGAGTCTGTGGTAACAAGAGCTGTGCTGCTGCGTTTCTGTCAATAGAACCGGTACTAGTATTAAGAGCTGGAACTCATGACTGGAGCTAGCTGGTAACTACTCTACTCACATTGCAACATCGGTGCGTCGCCGAGAAGCACTCTCGCAGAACTTCGCGCGCTTCATGTAGAGCGCCTTGCTTGCTGTTTTTGGTCTGCCAAAGTCGCACCATTGGGTGCCATTCGGTTCAATGAACCGGTTTACGAAACCGTGGGCGAGAGGTGTTGTCGACGCATTTTTGCGTCCAGTCTCGTTTCCACGAGCTTGGCCGACAATGACACTCTGTATTGTCAACGATCAAGAAGAAATGCTTTTTGTTAACCCTTGACAGACATTGTATTGCGAGCATTTGCTCGCTCGGGTTGCCATACGATTAACGTTAGTCAATCTCGTGCTTGTACCATATGCTGAGTACATTCTGTCGCTGTACGACTCGTGGGCTCGTCAAGCGCCACTGTCGACGCGATTTCTTTTCGCCGCTTTTGAAATAGAAAGGATGGGAGGCCACATTCTATGACGCACGAATGACGTTGACGCAAAACCGCTGCACGCAGCTCAGGTGGGGCAGGTGACATCCGCGTTGATACGCAGCAGTTCCACATCCAGCGCCGTGGTTTTGTTCAGCATGCCTCTCTCCACGTCCCGAAGTTTTGTATCTCTCATAGCGCATTATGCGAAGAGACGATGAACGTACAATGTCTCTGGCGTCGACGTTGGCGCCCTTCTCGAGCAAAGAGCGGACGACCTCCAACTTGCCCCTGAAAGCAGCAAAGTGCAATGGCGTTTTATCATCCTACGCCAATAGTCATATGAATACGCACGGTACATGAGGGATATCAACGCAAAGCACAAACGTACCTTGTCCGGAGCTTCAATATCGGCGCCCTTCTCGAGCAAAGAGCGGACGACCTCCAACTTGCCCCTGAAAGCAGCAAAGTGCAAAGGCGTTTTATCATTCTACGCCAATAGTCATATGAATACATACGGTACATGAGGGATATCAACGCAAAGCTCAAACGTACCTTGTCCGGAGCTTCAATATCGGCGCCCTTCTCGAGCAAAAAGCGGACAATCTTCAGTCGACCATTTCCAGCAGCCAAGTGCAATGGCGTCTGACCACTCTACGCCAATATACATCAATCACGATGGACAATCGACGTCGAGGTGCCACGTACACGGTTCATGCAGGTCATGTTGACCACCTGCTTGAGATAGAATCGGACGTTGGCCACGTTGCCCTCTTCTGCAGCCTTGAGAAGCGCTTCCTACATGGCTCCTTAAGCCTATAGCGATATACGCCAGGCTCGGCCCTGTACTACCCCGTCCATTGTCGTTCACGTCACTTGACAAACTGGCGCTTCTCGTTTTGTCAACCCACAACGCCACGACATGGTTTATCCGGATGACACGCAACGCCCGATCGCACTCGTCCTTCATCCGACGCGACGCCAACGAGGGTGCTTGATACGATCCTCGGGTTCGCTATCGAGTTCCCCTTCTTGATTGGACCAACACGCACCTGCCGAGACGAGTCGCGCGACTCGATGCGAGCAAATCAGCGGCCAACAATATGTGACATGCACCTTTCTCGTAGTATCGTTCTCGTGGGCGCTAATACCGTGCAGCAACGGCGCTCATAACGTTAGCATCCTTGTTGTTTTGACCACTACAATGAGACAAGTTGTCATGCGATATACGATTCTCTTGTCGCGACGACAACTGCGCGACGCAGTCTCGATACGCCTATTCGATTTGAGCCAATCACCGTGCAGGAAAAAAGGCAAAGTCAATTTTCGACTTTGCGAGGCGTGTCAACGGCGACGATGGAGGTACGCGCAAGCGTCATGAAGGATGCCCACGAGGTTGCGACCGTGCAGGCAGCGGCTGGCACTGCTCCAGAAGCAGGCACCGTGGCTGGCGGTATCGCCGACCTCAAAAATGGTGTCAGCACTACCTACACCGACGACGTAAGCGCGCCACGATCGTCAGGTTCTAAAAGTCTCTGGCCTGCTAGGATTTGCATTTTGCTGCATCCGCTGGTCAGTTGCAAGTCGTCGCTCGGTTGCTTGCACAGGGCGCCGCCATCGACGCCACAAGCTACGTACGTGTGTGGGTATCTCGCGCATCGGGTGCACGTATATCGGCGTAGAACGAGTGGACACCATTGCACTACGCTGTTTACGATGGTCAATTGGACGTAGTCCGCTTCTTGCTTGAGAAGGGCGCGACCGTCGACGCGCTGGACCAAGTACCGTGTTGGCATTTGTCGAGGTTTCTATGTGTCGATGTGTAGTATGGTCGAACGCCATGTTTCTTTGCTGCTGCCGGAGGCCACGTGGAGATCACCCGCCTCTTGCTCGCCAAGGGCGCGGCCATCGACGTCTACGACAACGTACGTCCCGTCATTCTCCTGGCGCAACGAGAAATATGAGCAGCGCGGTGTATGGTCCATTGTAGTTTGGCAAATCGCCCCTTCTGATCGCAGAAAAGAAAGGACATGTTAGCGTCGTCCAGCTCTTGCGAGACTCGCTTTCCAAGCCTATGGTAGCTCGTTCTGTGATGCCACTCCGGTCGTATTATCGTCTGGCGTAGCAAGAAGCCATCAACCCCAGCGCCCGCGATAACGTACGCGCATTGCGCTCGTCGATCGAGTCGTGAGACAACGCTTGCAACTGCTCTAGCACGCTATGGCCGTGTTGCAGAGGGCTCTCGAGGCACACGACTTGCCGCTGCTCCGATCGACTCTGAACAACCTTGAGATTGCCAGCCAGGATGGAGTACACGCCTTTGCAGTATCCTCTCTTTCCACAGTAGCAATGTGTTAGACAACGCGAGCACTTATGCAACACTCTGACGCGGTCAAGACCGTCTTCCTTCAAGCGGCCGCGACCAACGACACGAGTGTTGTGGAGCGTCTTCTCTCTCTTGGCGCCAGCCCAACGCTAGCAAACGAGGTTTGCACTTTGAATGTTCCTTGGCTGGTTGCCAAAACCGACTTTGCTCTAGCATGGAGAGACTGCGCTGCACCTCGCGGCTGGCAGCGGCCACGTCGCCATCGTCACGTCTCTGCTCAAGGTGGCAAAGGACGAGACGTATGTCAACGCGATCAACCACGTACGCACGCTGCACTCTATTTTCTCAGTATGTGAGTCGATCTTCGACTAGATAGGTCACACACCCTTGCACGTTGCGGCCGCCAAGGGGCATGCGAGCGTTGTCGAGTCTCTTTTGGGCGCCAACGCCAACGTCTTTGCGATGACTACGGTACTTACTAATCACAAAGTAAGCTCGACATGTCTGTCTCTAGTCGGGCGAGACGCCATTGATGCTAGCAACGAACGATCGCGTCCGCGCCATTCTCAATCGTGTTGAAGCCAAAGCCAACGCGCAGGTACGACCTCCTGCCTCCTGTCGACTTGAAGCTGACGCAAGTCAAATCACTTAGCGTGGTGCCGAGCTCGTTGACGCCGTGTGCAAGCGAGACTACCGCCAGACAGTAGTGCTTTTGGCAAGCGGCGTGAGCCCCAACGCCATGAACGAGGTGAGGAGACGACTTGTCATCCGAGAACTGAAGGAATGGCTATAGGAAGGCGACTCGCTCCTGCATCTCGCTGTGCAACGCGACGACCACAAGGCTCTGGACGCTCTTTTGCGTGCGCCAGATATCAAGATGGACGTCTGCAACTCGGTAACCCGCACCAGCGATCGAAAGCACCAACGACAACTTTATATTTCATAGGCGGGTGTGACACCGGTGATTCTCGCCATCCAAAGAGGCCATCGACGTATGGCGACGATGCTTCAGGCGGCTGCGCACAGTGCGATTCCTGAAGTCCGTGTCGTCTGGCTGGATGAATTTTCAGACTAATGACGTCGTTAGGTGTCAGAGACGGAGATTGAGATGGACATTTCTAGTCCATTGGGCGCCGGTGGCTACGGGGCCGTGTACAAGGGCATCTACAACGACCGATCCGTCGCCGTCAAGACGGCTGCCAACGCATCGTCTGCCCAAGCATTGGTTTACGAGATGAAGACTATGCAGCTGTATGTCTTTTCTATTTTCTTATTTTCTTATTTCCTCATCATTGATGGATTTAGGTGCAA
>NW_008246111.1:141065-143126 GCF_000281045.1 Saprolegnia diclina VS20 | reverse complement strand
ATTGAGCCGCGGATGGCACCCGATGCTTTAAGCTTCGAGGTATCAAGTCATCAAGAATGTCGAGCGTCCCAGTCGCGAGTCGGATCATAAACCCGGTGAATCCATAATGCTATGAACTAACGCAAATTGGTACAGCATCACTCTTCTCTAATGCAATCAAACTGCTACCTCCGAGCCTACAGTATATTGTCCTGCATCATTGGAAACCCAGTTGCAGGTCGGCTTGTGCCTAGGGCTAGGGTAGGTGTAGGGTAAATCGAGCTCGTCGATGGAAGAGATAGCATGTGCTCGCTGCGTTTGTGTACTACATAACACATTTGGACTGTATACAAATATTAAAAAATGCATTTAGTCGCTCAATCGATCGATGGATCACGAGACTTACGCCTTGGACGCTTGCTCGATGCGTCGCAGTAGAATGCGCAGCTTTTCTTGGTCGTCCGGAAGCTCATCGTCGCATTCGTCGCAGATCGTGGCCGTCATACTGTGAAGCGTGTCGCAGCAGACGCAGACAAGACCGTCGTCGATCTCGAATCCGTTCTTCTTGGCGACCGCAAGCCGCTTGAGAAGGACCTTGAGCTTGGACGCCACAGGAGCTAACGACCCGGCGCAGGCCTCGCAGTGTGACTCGAGCAGAGAGTTGGAGGCGCGGCAGAGCTGACACACGACGCGCGTACTCACGAGCATCGAGTTGGACCACGACGAGTACGTCTACAATGGCGATATGATGGAGAAGTCTCAACATAAGAGTTGTGTTGATGAGCTCACCGTCGAGCCAGTGGATGTTCCAGGGGTGACGGACGACGTCACCGAGTCGCTGCTGAGGGTCGAGCCCGTGCGACTGAGTAGCTTGTCGGAGCGGTGGAGGTTCTCGGGTGTTGACATCTACAAAGAGAGTAGGGTGCATGACCTTCTCATGCCGTCAGAAGCGACGTAGGCTACCGCGGTGGAGCGCGTCTTGCGGTCCAAGGGCTCGGTCTCTGGCTCCCGCGCCGACGCTTCTTTGCTGCGACCGAGCAGTTTTTGGAGGGAGGTCACTAGCATCTGCGCCGACGGACGCTGCGTCGGGTCAAACGACAGACATTGCTCTGCGAGGTGACGCAGCCAAAGCGGACAGTTCACGCTCATTGTCGGGCGGAGGTTGCCGAGACGCACTTGGTCCATGATACCCCAGTACCCAAGATCCTTGACATCGTGGTACGGTAGCTGGAGCGTGTCCAGCTCGGTCAAAATGACGCCAAATGCGTAGATATCGGCGGCAAAGCTGTAGTTGCTGTCCGACGTAAAGACCTCGGGGGCGGTCCAGTACGGTGTGCCCTTGCCTGTCGTCATGTTCGACTCGTTCTCGCGGGCGATCCCGAGGTCGGCGAGCTTGATGTAGTTGGTCGAAGAGAGGAGGACGTTGTGGCTCTTGAGGTCCCGGTGAAGAAGACCGTTGTGGTGCAGATCGGCAAGAGCATTCGCAAGCACCCACGCCACTTCAAGGGAAGAGACATCAACCTTGGTGGCCCGGCCAAGTCGCTTGGCGTCGAGGTAGCTCCGAAGATCGCCGGCGTCCATGTACTCCAGGACAAGCTTGGGACTCAATGTGCCGGCGCCCGAGACCGCGAGCAGCTGCAGCACATACGGCGAATTGCACCTAAATCCATCAATGATGAGGAAATAAGAAAATATCAGAAAAGACATACATCTGCATAGTCCCCATCTCGTAAACCAATGCTTGGGCAGACGATGCGTTGGCAGCCGTCTTGACGGCGACGGATCGGTCGTTGTAGATGCCCTTGTACACGGCCCCGTAGCCGCCGACGCCCAATGGACTAGAAATGTCCATCTCAATCTCCGTCTCTGACACCTAACGACGTCATTTGTCAGAATTTTATCCAACCCGAGGACACGGACTTCAGGAATCGCACTGTGCGCAGCGACGTGAAGCATCGTCGCCAGACGTCGATGGCCTCTTTGGATGGCGAGAATCACCGGTGTCACACCCGCCTATGAAAAAACAAAGTTGTCGTTGGTACTTTCGATCGCTGGTGCGGGTTACCGAGTTGCAGACGTCCA
>NW_008246111.1:139374-140965 GCF_000281045.1 Saprolegnia diclina VS20 | reverse complement strand
CTGGACACGCTCCAGCTACCGTACCACGATGTCAAGGATCTTGGGTACTGGGGTATCATGGACCAAGTACGTCTCGGCAACCTCCGCCCGACAATGAGCGTGAACTGTCCGCTTTGGCTGCGTCACCTCGCAGAGCCATGTCTGTCGTTTGACCCGACGCAGCGTCCGTCGGCGCAGATGCTTGTGACCTCCCTCCAAAAGCTGCTCGGTCGCAGCGAAGAAGCGTTGGCGCCGGAACCAGAGACCGAGCCCTCGACTCGCAAGACGCGCTCCACCGCCGTAGCCTACGTCGCTTCTGACGGCATGAAAAGGTCACGCATTTACTCTCTTTGTAGATATCAACACCTGAGAACCTCCAAGGCTCCGACAAGCTACGCAGTCGCACGAGCTCAACCCTCAGCAGCGACTCGACGACGTCGTCCGTCACCCCTGGAACATCCACTGGCTCGACGGTGAGCTCATCAACACAACTCTTGTGGTCAGTCTTCTCCATCATATCGCCATTGTAGACGTACTCGTCGTGGTCCAACTCGATGCTTGTGAGTACGCGCGTCGTGTGTCAGCTCTGCCGCGCCTCCAACTCTCTGCTCGAGTCACACTGCGAGGCCTGCGCCGGGTCGTTAGCTCCCGTGGCGTCCAAGCTCAAGGTCCTTCTCAAGCGGCTTGCGGTCGCCAAGAAGAACGGATTTGAGATCGACACCGGTCTTGTCTGCGTCTGCTGTGAAACCCACCACAGTATGACGGTCACGATCTGCGACGAGTGCGACGATGAACTTCCGGACGACCAAGAAAAGCTGCGTATCCTACTGCTGCGCATCGAGCAAGCGGCCAACGCGTAAGCCTCGCGATGCATTCTGTATACCACGACCAAGTGACGTTTTGAACATGTTTGCGTTTCGTGAGCAGCGCAAAGGTAGTGGACACTTGCTAGCACCAAGCTATACGCCGAAGAAGAAAGCCGAGACGCTCAGAGTCGTTCGAGATACGCAGCTCCGATGAGCACCGAGCAATGCCGAGCAATCGCGGTTGTACAAACAATTTGACATGGCGAGCGGCCGCCAAGTCGCACAGTGCCACTCTGCTTCCGAAGATCCAATTTCCCGCGCTCTGATTGGTCCGTACACAAGGAGTTGGCCATCACAGCTCTGTGTTTCTAGCGATTATAGCACATTATCAACTGTCTATGCCAGTAACACCCAACTACGTCAAGACGAACCATCTGGGTTCTCCATTTCCATCAGGAACGCAACGGGGAACACGAGAATGCGATCGACTCATTTGCAAGGGCGCCATGACATCACCAGACCGCGGTGTCCGCCTCTCGTACTTGCGCCACTTTATCAACGCCCATGGCGGTGAAGCCAGCTTTGTTGGCAAGACGACAGCCCAAGTTTGCTTTGAGTTTATCGTGCCTATGACCAAGCCAACCGAGCTCTCGCTCGTCGACCACGTCGCCAACGACCCGTCGACCGCCGCTTACGTCGCGCCAGCCAACTGGTATGTCTCGCACGCCTGGATGTACCTCTTCTTGGAGACCGTCGACAGCCTCGAGCGCTTCTTCGCCGACCGAGATCTTAGTGACGACGCGGTC
>NW_008246111.1:135906-138744 GCF_000281045.1 Saprolegnia diclina VS20 | reverse complement strand
ATCGACCGCAAGGCCGCACGCGGCGGCGACGCAAGGTGCGTCAGCAGCAGCGAGACCACCTCGGGCGACCGCAGCGACCCGAGTGCCAGGCTGTGCTCGGGCAGCGCGAGCTTGCCACGGACCAAGAGCAATTGCTTGTGCACCTCCGAGACCGAGACCACGGTCAGCGCGCAGTCGCCAGAGCGCGTCTCGCTGGACCTGGAGGATCGACGCGGCAAAAGACTCGAGCTTGAAGCGAAGCAAGCGGCCAGCATTGCACACATGGCGAAATGATCGGCACCTCTCCTCGCGCTTCATTCGCTGATTATCCTCCAATCCACGGACGCGATGCCAAAGATCAGCAATTCGCCGCTTTTCATTGGTGGGTATTTCGCCAATCCACGTGCACGACAAACCCCGTGCAAACTTGAGCTGATTATAGACTTCACAACCGGACAATCGATGATAGGGTTGTGAATGTACAATAACCAAGATACTTCTGATGGCGTGACTGGCCGTAGCCGCGGTTCCCCAATCGTAGATCCTTCATTTTGGCGAGTTTAGAGCTGCAAAATGCATCAAATTAAAGGTAATGATACGGCCTCGCATCTAGCTAAAAATCTACCAACTATCGTCATGTGAAGTCACAGATCGACCAACGGGCTTGGATGGGCGTATCGCATTACCTTTGCTGGGGACGCACGACCCCGCCAATCCGCGGCTCGAAGGGACCTCAACGAAACAACTATCCTAGAGGGCTGATGGCATCACAATTGGCTCCGCGGCTCGGCCAAGCAGTCGCTGTCGAGCACTCGATGGTTCTGCCAAGACAGTCGACGTTGCTTCCTCGCGCGTGTCTAGTGCGCCTTGTCGTGGCCCGTGCGCGCTTCCATGTTGGCACTGCCATGTAGTATGGGAGTGGCGACGGCGGGGTCCATCATCGTTGCATGAAGCCATGACGTCTAGCTCCAGTGCCAACGTCAAGCCATCAAGATGTTGTCCAATACGTAAGACGGAATGGACGAGGACATTGCCACCGCGCCGGTTCTTTTACAAAGAAGATTTGCTTGCGACAGAGTCGACAGTGTACGCCGACACTGAGGATCTCTGGGGCGAGTACGAAGCCTACTGCCACACGCACAAGGTCCCGACGAACGAGCACTTGCCGCGGACATCGGTCCCTGGATTGAGCCGCGGATGGCACCCGATGCTTTAAGCTTCGAGGTATCAAGTCATCAAGAATGTCGAGCGTCCCAGTCGCGAGTCGGATCATAAACCCGGTGAATCCATAATGCTATGAACTAACGCAAATTGGTACAGCATCACTCTTCTCTAATGCAATCAAACTGCTACCTCCGAGCCTACAGTATATTGTCCTGCATCATTGGAAACCCAGTTGCAGGTCGGCTTGTGCCTAGGGCTAGGGTAGGTGTAGGGTAAATCGAGCTCGTCGATGGAAGAGATAGCATGTGCTCGCTGCGTTTGTGTACTACATAACACATTTGGACTGTATACAAATATTGAAAAATGCATTTAGTCGCTCAATCGATCGATGGATCACGTGGCTTACGCGTTGGCCGCTTGCTCGATGCGCAATACGGGGCTTTGCATCGATAACCCTTTCCTTCAACCACATCCACCAATCAAAAGTGGGTCTTGTGGATCCAAAAACTGTCCATGGCACTCGGGTCAGTTTCACCCGATTTATACTATCGGGTTGCTGCTACGTGCGAGCTCGAGGCGCTTGAGCAGCATGCGAATCTTGACGGTATCCGCGGGGAACGCGTCGCCGCAGTCGTCGCACTCGGCTGTCGTCATTGGGTAAGCCGTGCTGCACGTATGACACGGGATGGTCGATTCAACGCGAAGGCCTTGCGCGGCCGCCACTTCCAGCCGCTCCACAAACAGTGCAAGCCTTTGCGACGATGGTGGCAACGACTCGTGACATGTCTCGCAGGCGTCGTCCAGGAAGCTGTTGGTCGCGGTACACCGTTGACAAATGAGATCGTTGGCCACGACCTTCTCGATGCTTCCGCCCGCATCCGTCTAGTGCCAGAAGAGGGTTAGGTCATACACGCTGTGGCGTATACCTTGGCGTTGCCACTCTCTGGCGGTGATTCGTGGGGGGTAAGCTCGACTTCAGGTATGCGCGACAGCAGGTGGCTCGCAGAAAGCGGCGCCGAGGAGCCCAACGATGAGTCTTGCTGACGAGATACCGGTGCCACCTACCCTTTGTTGAGTTGAATACAATTCTATCAAAGTTTGTACCTGAGCTATCAGAGGCGTCGATGCACTCGGTTTGCGACGGAGTAAAGTTGGCGGCATCTCAGAATTGGCGTGGTTGAGCTGGCGTTCAAGGACGTTGACAACGTCGTGGGCTGTCGGACGCTGCGTCGGGTCGGACGCAAAGCACGCTGTCGCGAGCTCTTTGAGCCAGGGCGCGCAAGTCGGCGTCAGACTCGGCCGAAGCGTGCCGTTGCGGACTCGGTCCATGATACCCCAGAAATTGATACCCGGGACATCTGCATATGGCAGCAGCAGTGTGTCCAGCTCGGACAAAATGACGCCAAATGCGTAGATATCAGCTGCAAAGCTGTAGTTGCTGCCGGACGTATAGACTTCGGGGGCTGTCCAGTACGGCGTGCCCTTGCCCGTCGTCATCTTGGACTTGCACTCGCGAGCAATCCCGAGGTCGGCGAGCTTGATGTAGTTCTCGGAGCAGAGGAGGACGTTCTCGCTCTTGAGGTCGCGGTGAAGAAGACCAGCTTCGTGCAAATCGGCGAGGGCATTTGCAACGACCCATGCGACTTCGAGTGTCGACACGTTGACCTTGGTGGGTTGACCGAGCCGCTTGGCGTC
>NW_008246111.1:132280-133454 GCF_000281045.1 Saprolegnia diclina VS20 | reverse complement strand
TCGACCGCACTCAGCAGCTTTGTGCAACGGTGCAGACCCACCCTACACCAAGAATCGCACAATTCACACGTGAGAGATAAAACAAAACACATACCTCGTCTTTGACGTCGATGGCCGCGCCCTTCGCGAGCAAAAGCCGAACGATCTCCAGATGACCTCTGCTAGCAGCTTTGTGCAATGGTGTTCGACCATCCTACGCCCGAAATCACACAATAACACACGTAAAAAATCAACGCAAAACACTAAACGTACGTAATCGTTGGCGCCGATGGCCGTGCCCTTCGTCAGCAAAAGGCGTGCAATGTCCAAATGCCCCTTCTCAGCAGCTTCGTGCAACGGTGTCCATGCATACTACACCAGCAATCACACTATACACACGTGAGGAATGCCTCACGCACCTTGTGTTTGGCGTTGTTGGCCGCGCCTTTCTCGAGCAACAAGCGGACAATTTCCACATGGCCATTGGAAGCAGCGAAACACAAGGCTGTATAACCAAGCTACACCAAGGTACATCAATCTCGATAAATAAATCAATAAAGGACGACGTACAGCGCTCTTGCAGTTGACATTGACGCCTTTTTTGAGATAGTAGCGGACGTTGGTCAAGTTGCCCTCTGTCGCAGCGTCGCGAAGCGCTTCCTGCATCATCGCATCCGCATCCTTGGGCCAATCGCGATGGACAGCACAGGCACATACCTCCTTCTGCGCCCTCTCCGCCTTCGACGCCTTCGACACCCAAGCAAACATTTTGCAAACTGACGCACACTACTGTTTGATTGGCCTGCTCATTGGCTGGCGCGCTGTGTTGGATTGGCTGCTCTTTTTATCCAATCACATCACGGCACCCTCCACAACCGACCGACACTTCGGAGATCCAGAAGATGGTTTCACATTGCCTGTCTGCCAGCGACGCTCTCACGCTTCACGACGTCCTGGGCGACCGACAATTACTCAAGTTTATCTGATTGGTTTTACTGGTGTAAATGAAGAACTGATTTCATCTATAACCGTCGGTTTCATGTTTTTCGAGTCAGTTGGATATGTCGCGCCATCCGGTACGTTGACGCAGTGTGTGCTTAGTGGTGCGCATCACAGTGAATTTGCCGATGGCATCGACAACGCCCGCCCACGGCCTCCGCCTCTCGTACTTGCGCCACTTTATCAACGAGCATGG
>NW_008246111.1:127413-128941 GCF_000281045.1 Saprolegnia diclina VS20 | reverse complement strand
TCGCGTCGACGGCGTCTTTGGAGCAAAAGGCGCTGCGGTGGCAACAGCTCGGTCACATCTACGGCCTCGACGACAAGCACGATCAAAGCGAGCGCTGTGCCCGGCGCGGCGTCGACGCCTTTACGCAAGTCCATGGCCCCCATGACATCACGACACTCCAAGCGCAAGGCTTCTTGGCCATGTCGATCGCGAGCCAGGGCCGACCAATGAGTGAGTGGGCGCCGATCTTTGCGGCGACGCTCGCCGCGCTCGAAACCCACGGCGGTGCCGCCAGTGACGAAGCGCTCTCGGTGCGCTGGAACTATGCGTCGGCGCTGGAGCGACAACACGACATTCCTGGCGCCTTGCGCGAGCACCTTAAGCTCTTCGAGCTCCAACGCCACAAGTTTGGCCTTGGCGATGCGCGGACCGCGGAGACGATGAGCTGCGTCGGCCGCGACTACAACCAGCTCTTCATGCCGCGCGTCGCAGCCCGCTGGCTTCAAAAGGCGCTGGCCGTGGAAGACGCAACGCTTGGTGCAGATCACCATGCGACAATCTCGACAATCCTGAGCCTCGCCGGCGCCCTCGCGCAACAGGGCAAGGTGGCGCAGGCGCTATCATGGACCAAGCGTCTCGTCGCGACAAGTGACCGGACACTCGGGCCAGAGAATACCACGACGATGGTCAGCAAGATCAATGTCGCGATCTTGGAGCTCATGGCCGGTAACACCCGCGACGCCATGACGCAGCTCCTTCGCCTCGAAGCGTTGATGGCGGATCGGCCGACAGTTGTTGACTTTTTGGCGCACGGTACGAGGTTGCTTCCACGCTCTTAGTTTAAGAATGCGACCATTAGTGCAAGAAGCGCTGGGCCTCGCGCACTGGGCGGACGGCAATGTGGACGCGGCGGCGACGGCCTTTGCACAGGCCTTGACCAACCTCCCGTGCAAGCAAATGGCGTGGTCGTTCTTTCGCTTTTGTGCGACTGTCCCTACCACCGCGCTCGACAACTGGCACCACGTGCGTCGCTATCTCGAGTCGACAGACGACCCCGCGCCCGAGACGTGGCCCGCGAGCTGCTTGAATTGCTACAAGCCGATCGTTGGCGGCTTTGTCGCGTGCGCCGCGTGTCCAACGGGCCATTTTCCATTTTGCACGACGTGCGCCATGCGTAATTCCGCTCGTCTCGGCACGTTCTGCACCCATGAACCACGAGCTTTCCAAAGCCAGACGACGTTGCCGCCGCGGCGGTACTTTCTCCAAGAGAAGCTCGTGTCGATCGCCAAGGCAACAGCGACATCCTTTGTCGATCTCGACGCTGCCTACTGCGCGTACGACGCCTACTGCGCTACGCATGACGTGCCACGACTTGAACGGCTGCCGCGAATGTCAGTCGAAGGCTTGAACCGCGATTGGCACCCGATGCTCTGAGCCCACTCGTCGTTGTCACACGAGGTATACACCATGTGAGTACGCGACTGGTAAGCCGGTAAGACCATAACCATCGAATATCATACGCGTATACAAGTCGCGAAATGGATGAACT
>NW_008246111.1:111903-123047 GCF_000281045.1 Saprolegnia diclina VS20 | reverse complement strand
TGATTTCTGTATTACGTTATATCTTACTGTATGTAGCTTGGTCGAACACCATTGCACTGGGCTGCTTACAATGGTCATTCGGAGGTCGTCCGCTTTTTGCTCGAGAAGGGCGCGGCCATCGACGTCAAAACCATGGTACGTTTTGTGTTTTATGTCTCACGTGTGTTATTGTGTGATTTCTGGTGTAGGATGGTTATACACCATTGAACTGGGCTGCTTCCGAAGGTCAATTGGAGGTCGTCCGCTTTTTGCTCGAGAAGGGCGCGGCCATCGACGTCAAAACCATGGTACTTTTGTGTTTTGTATTTCTCACGTGTGTTATTGTGTGATTTCTGGTGTAGCTTGGTCGAACACCATTGCACTGGGCTGCTTCCGAAGGTCATTTGGAGATCGTCCGCTTGTTGCTGACGAAGGGCGCGGCCATCGACGTCAAAACCAAAGTATGTTACTTCACACAATGCTACGCGGGAGATACAACCCTACTATATCATGTAGAAAGGCGAGACGCCACTCATGCTCGCAGAAAAAGATGGTCATGGCAACATCGCCCAGCTTTTGCGGGAAGCTCTTCGGGTGCGAGACGACCAAGCCAAGGTACGTAGTTGTGTCTCCGATTCTGTGATAATGATGCAATGTTACTCAGCTCTTCCACGCCCTCGACAAAAAGCGCTTTGTCGATGCAACGAGAATCCTCGAGCAAGAGACCATCGACCCCAACCTCTGCGACAGCGTACATTTCTCTAGTTTGTACATGGAGTGGCCGAAGGCTACTGTAGAATGGAACGTCCTTGGTGCAGCTGGTGCTCGCGACGCAAGACCTACCGCTGGTCCACGCGCTCGTGAAAAAGCCCAACCTCAACGACAAGGTACACGCTTGTATCCTGCTTGAGTAACTCAGCAACTCGGTATTAGACGACTCGAGCCCTGGCAAAAAGCCCTGACGCGGCCAAGGCCCTCTTCCTCCACGCAGTCGCAACCAACGACGCGAGCATGGTGCATCAGCTGCTGTCTCTCGGTATCAGCCCCACACTCACGAACGAGGTTGGCACTTTCGGCGTCCATATCCTTGACTCTAGTTGCTCTAGCATGGAGATATTGCGCTGCACCTCGCGGCTGCCAGCGGCCACGTCGCCATCGTCACGTCTCTGCTCAAGGTGGCAAAGGACGAGACGTATGTCAACGCGATCAACCACGTACGCGCGCTACACTCTATTTTCTCAGTATGGTAGTCGATCTTCGACTAGTTGGGTCACACACCCTTGCACGTTGCGGCCGCCAAGGGGCATGCGGGCGTTGTCGAGTCTCTTTTGGATGCCAACGCCAACGTCTTTGCGATGACTACGGTACTTACTAATCACAAAGTGAGCTCGACACGTCTGTCTCTAGTCGGGCGAGACGCCATTGATGCTTACGACGGACGATCACGTCGTCGCGATTCTGCAGCGTGCCAAAGCCAAAGCCAACATGCAGGTATGACCTCCTGTCGACAGAAGCCTAGTGTGCTATTGTATATCGCATCACCTAGCGTCGTCCGCAGCTTGTCGACGCTGTGTGCAAGCGAGACTACCGCCAGACAATGGCGCTCGTGACTGACGGCGTGAGCCCCAACGCCATGAACGAGGCAAGCGAGTGACGCGTCATCCGAGAGCCAATAAATGAGAGTAGGAAGGCGACTCGCTCCTGCATCTCGCTGTGCAACGCAACGACCACAAGGTACTGGATGCACTCGTGCGCGCGCCAGATATCAAGATGGACGTCCAAAGTGCAGTACATATCACGAGCAGTTTACTGCGCCGATGACAACCTTCTTCGTAGGCAGGCATGACGCCAATGATTCTGGCCATTCGATTAGGCCATCGACGTCTGGCGACGATGCTTCAAGCGGCTGCGCACAGTGAGGTTCCTGAAGTCCGTGTCCTCGGTTTGGATAAAATTCTGACAAATGACGTCGTTAGGTGTCCGAGTCGGAGATCGAGATGGACATATCTAGTCCATTGGGCGCTGGTGGCTACGGGGCCGTGTACAAGGGCATGTACAATGGTCGTACGGTGGCCATCAAGACGGCCGTCAACGCGTCTTGCATCCAAGCACTCATCTACGAGATGGAGACCATGCAGCTGTATGTCTTTTCTGATACTAGTATTTGTTTATTCCCTCGTCATTGACGGGTGTAGGTGCAACTCGCCGTACGTGCTCCAACTGCTCGCTGTCTCCCGTTCATCGAGCCCCAAGCTCGTGCTGGAGTACATGGACGCCGGCGATTTGCGCAGCTACCTCGACGCCAAGCGACTCGGTCAACCCACCAAGGTTGATGTCTCGCCACTGGACGTCGCGTGGGTGCTTGCGAATGCCCTCGCCGATCTGCACCACAACGGTCTTCTTCACCGGGATCTCAAAAGCCACAACGTCCTCCTCTCTTCGACCAACTACATCAAGCTCGCCGACCTCGGGATTGCGCGCGAGTACGAGTCCATCATGACGACCGCCAAGGGCACACCGTACTGGACCGCCCCCGAGGTCTTTACGTCGGACAGTCATTACAGCTTTGCCGCCGATATCTACTCGTTTGGCGTCATTCTGACCGAGCTGGACACGCTCCAGCTGCCTTTTCACGACGTCAAGGGCCTCCGGCAATGGGATATCATGGACGGCGTGCGTCTCGGCAACCTCCGTCCGACAGTGAGCGCAAACTCTCCGCCTTGGTTGCGTCACCTTGCCGACGCCTGTCTGTCGTTTGACCCGACGCAGCGTCCGTCGGCGCAGATGCTAGTGACTTCTCTCCAAAAGCTGCTCGGTCGCAGCAAACAAGCGTTGGCGCAGGAACCAGAGACCGAGCCCTTGGACCGCAAGACGCGCTCCACCGCGGTAGCCTACGTCGCTTCTGACGGCATGAAAAGGTCATGCACACTACTCTCTTTGTAGATATCAACACCCGAGAACCTCCACCGCTCCGACAAGCTACTCAGTCGCACGAGCTCAACAGTCAGCAGCGGCTCGGTGACGTCGTCCGTCACCTCTGGAGCATCCACTGGCACGACGGTGAGCTCATCAACACGACCTTATGTTGAGATCTCCATCATATCGCTATGGTAGACGTACTCGTCATGGTCCAACTCGATGCTTGTGAGTACGCGCGTCGTGTGTCAGCTCTGCCGCGCCTCCAACTCGTTGCTTCAGACGCACTGCGAGGCCTGCGCCGGGTCGTTAGCTCCCGTGGCTTCCAAGCTCAAGGTCCTTCTCAAGCGTCTTGCGGTTGCCAAGAAGAACGGATTTGAGATCGACGACGGTCTCGTCTGCGTCTGCTGTGAAACACACCACAGTATGACGGCCACGATCTGCGACGAGTGCGACGATGAACTTCCGGACGACCAAGAAAAGCTGCGTATCCTTGTGCTGCGCATCGAGCAAGCGGCCAACACGTAAGTCTCGTGATCCATCGATCGATTGAGCGACTAAATGCATGTTTTAATATTTGTATACAGTCCAAATGTGTTATGTAGTACACAAACGCAGCGAGCACAAACGCAGCGAGCACATGCTATCTCTTTCATCGACGATCGCTCGATTTTACCCTACACCTACCCTAGCCCTAGGCACAACAGCCGACCTGCAACTGGGTTTCAAATGATGCAGGACAATATACACTACTAGTACGATCGAAGGTTGCTGTTGGATTGCATTGGAGAAGAGTGATGCTGTACCAATTTGCGTTAGTTCATATGAATTCACCGGGTTTATGACCCGACTCGCGACTGGGACGCTCGACATTCTTGATGACTTGATACCTCGAGGCTTAAAGCATCGGGTGCTATCCGCGGCTCAATCCAGGGACCGATGTCCGCGGCAAGCGCTCGTTCGTCGGAACCTTGTGCGTGTGGCAGTAGGCCACGTACTCGCCCCAGAGATCCTCAGTGTCGGCGTACACTGGCGACTCTGTCGCAAGCAAATCTTCTTCGTGAAAAAACCGGCGCGGTGGCAATGTCCTCGTCCATTTCGTCTCGGACGAGTCGTGGCGACAGAAGCGCGTCAGTCGCGACGGCCGCTGTGCGTAGCAGCGACCGCAAAACGTAAAGATAGGTTGCGGGCACTTGGCACAGGCGACGACACAGCCCACGATCGGAGTGTGGCACACCATGCAGCACAGAGGCCACGTCTCTGGCGCGTCCTCGTCGGATGCCACCACATAGTCGCGGACGAGACGCAAACTGTCTGCGCGACGTCAAGAGCTTGAACGTCTTTCTCTCATCGATCCATGGAGTCAAGCTCGGCGACTTTGGCACGGCACGGACCCTTGAGACGCTCATGACGGGCAACATCGGGTCGCAACTCTGGATGGCCCGCGAGGTCTTCCGCGCGTACGACTACAACCCAAGCCAGGACGATGACCGAACGCTCTACACGTCGGCCGCCGACATTTACTCGTTTGGTATCACCTTGTCCGAAGTAGAGACGGGCCACAAGCCGTATGCGAACCATGATGGCAACGTCATTGCTAGCGTGCACGCCGGGATGTTGCGTCCGGACCTCGGCCAAGCCTGCCCGCGTTGGCTCCGGAAGCTCGCGACCGCCTGCTGGGCGCAAAAGCCGTCGAGTCGCCCGACGGCCCAGCAGATTATCAAGTTTCTCACCTAGCGCCTTGACGACCACGAGCGTGACGAAGCCTTCGACGACGATGACGACGACCTCTCGCCTGACCCCCACAACCGTCCACCGACAGAACCGACAAATTTGCTCGAGTCGATCGACGAAGAGCCCTAGTGCAACGCACGTGCTAATTTTGCATTTTGAATACACTTTTGCCAAACGTTACACAAATCTCATTTCCGATCGTCCAGAAATTGTGTTAAAATCGTCCCACAATAGTATCTATCTACGTTAGTATATTTTCCATCGAGTTTACAAACCCTTAACCCTCCAACACGTACTTCATATGCCTCTCGACTGTAGCTGCATCGACCGAAGCAACGGTATCGCGCTGGTTGATCTCTCACTAGTATAGTATCGTCGCTAGCTATGATGATGCCCAACACAGCTTTCAAGTTGATACACATTGTCATTGTGTATCAACTTGAGAGCGCAAGCGCCATGTGCGACGTCATTGTAGTGTCCACATCAATGTCACATTGATGTCGTACTTGGCGCGAGATAAATGGAAACCAGAGCCTTCTACCAGTCCGAGCGTCGCTGGTCCGCCTGCCCGCCCGACACCACAACATTCGAGATGCCGCCAAGATGCGCCTGCCCGCTGGTACTCCACGGCAGCGGACTTGAGTTGCACGCGGCGGGTTCGTGCTTCGTGGCAACAGCGGCCTTGTCTTTCATGGCGCAGGCCCGCGTAGTGACCGGCTCAGCGCCGCGGCTACACTACTCGATATGCAGGATTCCAAGGCGTATAATTGCGAACCAAGGCAACGACGTTCAGCGCTGGTGCGGCTCGAGGTCATACGGTAATCTCTTACTCGTGGCGAGAGGCAATCACTGGTTGTATGTCTGTCGTTGCCATTTTTTAATACGCACAGGAAGCCAAGTGGTTTAGTATGCGTAAGCGGTACGTTTGTCGTTGGCACCAATGCGCTGCGTGCCATCGTTTGCATTGGCTTTCAATACTTGAAATCCTGTCTCAAACGCTGTCTCAAACGCTGTACAAAACGCCGTCTCAAACGCTATTTCGAGGCACAACCTCGTCAAATCAAATCCGGCAGGGTCAACCCACGACAGGTAATAAATATAAGTACCGGCATAGTTCCGAGCCATACCGAGTTCCGAGCCACCTGCCATGATTTGGCATCGCGCCAAAATGAAGTGATGTTATTGATGGAATATGATGAAACCAGCGGAACGCGATCGTAGCCGTGGGAATAAACTACATTTTGGCGCTCGAACGATGTCCATCGGGTCAAAATTGCGCACGTGGCATCCCAGCGGCCAAACCCATCACCACATTTTAAAAATTTGCCTTGAATTAACTATACCGAGCATGAATGTCGAAATGACGCCGCGACGAGAAGGCATCTCGTGCACTGAGCGCCATTGAGGCCGTGCAGTCCATCTGAGCGGCGGCCAAGGCATACAACCTCGACCGCATGTACATCTCGCGGCGCATCAAAGGTGAAGTCGACGTGCACAGCCGCAACGGGCCGAACCCAGTCCTTACGCCAGGCGAGCGCGCGGGTATCATCGCCGCCATCGACGAGCGCACGACGGCGTCCTCGCGAAGAAGTTGGCGACAGCTTTGCGCCAGCAGCAGCGCCTGGAGACACCAAGCATTATTACGGAGCGCAAGCTGATGAACGGCGAGGACGCGAGGCATTGGCGCATTGCCGCGTCCAAAATTAAATAAAGTGGTCGTATGATGAATAAAAATACACTCCCGTTGGTATTCGGATCCGTATAAGGTGGCTCGGAACTCTGGCCGCCGTGATTTCGACGAGATTTCTAGATGACAATTTACACCGAGATAGTGACTTGTACAACTAGTCATACTCATCATGTACAAACTACATTTGTCCCAAGGATGATTTATCGCCATCTACTAGCATCATACGATAACAGGAACCCGACAAATTCACCACGTTAAAAGGTGGCTCGGAACTCTTCCGCCACGTATATCCCAGGATCCGCCTTGCCTTGAAGTATGTATTTGTCCGGGTCGCAGACCCATTTAAATAGGAGAGATGATATGTTGGACTGTCTAAATCGTGGACGCAAAAAAACACTCGACCGACAGCCACTGGGGCGAGCGACACACTTCGTACAAGGAGCCAAGGAAGCTCGAGTTGCTCCTATGAGTACTTGAACTACGCTGGGTGCTCTTGTGCGAGCCGCCTTGACGGCAATCGTCACTGGACTTGACAGTGGTACATTGGTTGGGCGATGCGGTCGCTCCGGATACGTGCAGGCGCGAAGCCAGAGGTACATCCCGGGACGTGGCTTGCTGTTGTAGGCAGTCTTGGGCGAAGAGAAGTGTGAGCGCTGGCAGACAAATGAGGTACATGAAACCATGGGTCAATGATAAAACCTAGCGTGATGTATCTCCCTTGACGAACGCGTCGGCACTGCGTGACGTGCCACTCATCCGGATACCGTGCTGTGGATTGTGGAATGACGCGCCAATCAAAAACGAGCGATGGGACGAGACCCATTTTGCACCATTTTCCAACCAGCAGCGACGGGCAATGTCAACGAGGAACGAGGTACGGCGACAGAGCGACTTGCGATACTCAGGCAGAATGTAGGAAGCGCTTCTCGAAGCTGCAGAGCGTGGCGCCTTGGCGGACGTCATCGCCTGTCTCAACAAAGGCGCCAACGTCAACTGCGCAAAGAAGGTACGACACCAACTGTGCAGATGCATAATGCTCCAAGTAGATAGGCTTGACGCCATTGCACCAATCGATAGATAGCGGACTATTGGACGTCGTTTGCCACTTGCTTGACAACGGCGCCAACTTGGAGGCGCGTGATTCGGTAGAAAATCAAGCTTGGAGCTTGCGTTGCGTTGCATACAGTGATGAGCGACTGCTAGGCTGGTTGGACGCCATTGTTCAAAGCGTCGAGCTGGGGTCGGGGGCATATCGTTCGCATCTTGCTTGAAAAAGGCGCCAACGTGCAAGCGTGCGATGCGGTACAAAATCAAGCTTCCAGCTTCCCTTGCTTAGTGTGATGCTACGACGTCTCTAGACTGGTTCGACGCCATTGCACAAAGCTGCTATCAGTGGTCGCCTCGACGTCGCTCGCCTCTTGTCGGAGCACGGCGCCAACGTGGAGGCCCGCGATTTGGTATCGTCGACCATCGCCTGCCTTGCCGTGATGCAACCGCTGTCTAGAGTGGTGCGACGCCGCTCTTCCGAGCTGCCGAGAACGATCGTCCGGCCCTCGTCCGCTTCTTGTTGGAGCACGGCGCCAACGTGGACGCGTATGACGAGGTCGGTTTTGCGTGACAACATGCGTATTGAATGTCCCTGCTACCTAGATTGGCTCGTCGCCATTGCACAAAGCTGCTTTCCGAGGGTATATGGACGTCGTCCGTCTCTTGCTTGACAAGGGCGCGTTGGTGGACGCGCGCGATTCGGTAGGATTGGTGCATTTGACACTGTTGGAGCTTGACCTATCTAGATTGGCTCGACGCCACTGCATCAAGCTGCTCTCAAAGGTCAAATGGACGTCGTCCGCCTCTTGCTTGAGCACGGCGCCGCGTTGGACGCACTCGATTCGGTGCGCTTTGATGATCCATCCCGCGGATACCCAGCGTCTTGGAGCGTAGAGCGCCAATACGCTGCTGCATTATGCAGCTCAGGGCAATCAGCGCAGCATTGCGAGTCTACTCTTGGAGAAAGGCGCCAACATCGATGCGAGAAACAACGTACTAGCTGCATGCAGCGCGCTCGAATGCACTGTTGTCTCTAGGATCTCAAAACCCCGCTCGAGGTAGCCAGCCAGCTCCAAGGACGACGTCGCAAGTCTCTTGCGCAGCCACCCTCGCGTGCTCAACCAGGTATACCGTCGTCCACATGGCTTTCGGGGTCGATACCATGTCGTAGCTCTTCAATGCAATGCACAGCCAGCGCTTTGATGAAGCCACGCGCGTTCTCACAAGCAATTTGGTGTACGCCAACGTCCGCAACTGCGTACGTATTTTTTTCAACAATATTGTCATCGATAGTCATGACAATGCTACTAGTTTGAGACATTGTTGCTACATCTGGTTGTGGCAACACAGCATCTGCCGCTGCTTCAAGCGCTGCTCCAGAAGCCCGGCCTCCAACTCGACGCCAAAGACGCGGTAGAGTCATCCATATCGCCTTGGAGTTGGACGCTCAAGCCGTCGTCTCTGGTACAATAGGCTGGCCGCTCCGCTCTCGCCATCGTGATCCGCACTGACAACGTGCAGGCCGCCCTTGCGCTGCACCAAGCCGGCGCGTCCGTCGATCTCGTCGACAAGGTGGGCGACCTCGATACAGTGTTTGACTGACCGTGTGAGGTTGCAGGATCATTGTGCTTCATCCGCAATCTTCGCCACCGCCTTGCACCAAGCCGCCGCCTCCAACGATGGCACCAGTTTGTCGCAACTCCTCGCTCTGGGTGTGAACTGCTCGTCGACCAACGAGGTATGGACCTTGAGCTTGGACGTCAAACCCGGTGTCATACTGAATGGTGGGATCTAGAACGGCGAGACGGCGATGTTCATGGCGGCTGCAGCGGGGCACCTGCCCATTGTCACGATGCTGCTTCAAATGACCGAAGAAGAGAGTGGTATCGACGCGACCAACCACGTATTCTCTACCAGCGGGGCACCTGCCCATTGTCACGATGCTGCTTCAAGTGACCGAAGAAGAGAGTGGTATCGACGCGACCAACAACGTACTCTCTACTTTCAATCGAATGTGTTGGTTTCAAATTGGTGTAGAATGGGGAATCACCCCTTTTTGCCGCTGCGATCGGTGGCCACGCCGACGTTGTCCAATGTCTCCTTCGTGCCAACGCCAACCCCCGTCTCGTTTCCAAAGTACTGTCTTTGACTTTTTATATTCCACATGTCTCATTGCGATGTTAGGATGGATCGACTATGCTGCACGCGGCTGCACTTGGTGGCAGTATGAGCATCCTTCACCAAATCGTCCAGTGTGGCGTCAGCGTCGATGCGTGCGACGCGGTAGACAATATTGTTTGTGATTAGATCCCGTCAAATCGTATCTCGTTTGAACTAGATGGGCCAGACACCGCTCCATGTTGCAGCTGAGAAGGCCCACGACAGTGCCGTCAAGTACCTTCTGGACGTCGAGGCCAGCGTCTTTGCCAAGGATACGGTATCGCTATCTAGCACATCATCCTGCGTAGTGAAGGACGGGATCTCTAGACGGGCAAGACGCCGTTGATGCTGGCGACGCACCCACTCGTCATCAACACGCTGCTGCAAGCAGAAAAATCGACCAAGCAAAAGGTACTCGGTCGAGTCCACCGCAGTACTCTTCAGCAGGCTTTCGTAGGTCCCGCAGCTCTCGGAGCTAAACCACTTGATCACGCGCATCTGCGACTCGGAGTCCATGGTCGGCGGCCTCCTTGACCGAGTTCGGCCCACACCGTCGATGTCCTCTGCCGCGTCGACGGACTCGGTGGTACGATCAACACAGGCATCGTCCGGGCATCTCAGCATGCTTTGACGTAGACGTGGTCGCCTTCCTCTGTGAGCACCCATGTTGTGTGTCAGCTCTGCCACGCCTCCAACTCGTTGCTCGAGTCGCACTGCGAAGCCTGCGTGGAACCTCTAGCGTCCGTTGCGTCCAAGCTCCAGGTCCTTCTGAAGCGTCTGGCTGCTGCCAAGAAGAACGGATTCGAGATCGACGACGGTCTCGTCTGCGTCTGCTGCGACGCGCACCACAGTATGACGGCCACGATCTGCGACGAATGCGCCGACGAGCTTCCGAACGACAACGAGAAGCTGCGTATCCTCGTATTGCGCATCGAGCAAAAGACGATGGCGCAAGCCTCGTGATCCATCGATCGAATTGAGCGACTAAATGCATTTTTGAATATCTTTCAAGTCGAGTAGTTGAATAGTTTAGTGGGCAATGGAGCCGCAGTGGGCCCTTGCACCCACTCGACTAAACGAGAAGGAAGGACGGACCGCACAAACGCAATCTCGTTAGATACACGACGGCCTATGTAGCAATGCCCAAGCGCTGAGCCTCGGGGCAATGAGCCAAACTTGGCCGCCATATCGCAGAGCGCTTCGAGCTCGTTCCTGCTGCTGCCACGTATTGCGTATCTGCCTGTAATACACACATCCAGCAAGTTCCATGCGACACAACCGAGGTCCGCGCCACGCCGGCCTCATCGCCAGGAGCGCGAGCCGCCTTCCCAAGACGTACGGCAGGCCATGGCGTTGGTCGAGGCAGCTGCTTCCAGATCACATGAGTCACATCCTGCTGGCTGTTCTGGGCAAGGCTACCAGAAGGCTTTCGCAGCGCCGCCGTCCTGGCCTCCACGGCCGCCCTGCCGCTCAGCTCTGCCACTTGCTCGTTTCGATGTGGCAACCTTTCCCAGGAATGGCCTCCGGATACTATTGTATTCGGCATGTGCCGATCCCATTCGCCGCTTTTGATTGGCCAAAAAGGAAATTTTGTCCTCTTTTTGACCAATCAAAAGCG
>NW_008246111.1:107641-109373 GCF_000281045.1 Saprolegnia diclina VS20 | reverse complement strand
CCACGAAATGGAGACCATCCAGCAGTAGATCTCTTTGATCTTGTGGAATGATCTAAATGTCGATGATTGTAGGTGCAACTCGCCGTATCTGCAGCAACTGCTCGCCGTCTCAGATGTCGACTCGACCAGTCCCAAGCTTGTGCTCGAGTACATGGACGGTGGGGATTTGCGCAGCTACCTCGACGCCAAGCGACTCGGTGAGCCCACCAAGGTGAACGTTTCATCGCTGCACGTCGCGTGGGTCATTGCGAATGCGCTCGCCGATCTGCACCACAACGGCGTCTACCACCGCGACCTCGAGAGCTACAACGTCCTTCTCTCCTCGACCAACTACATTAAAGTCGCAAACCTCGGCATTGACCTCGAGTCGGACGCAACGACGGGCAAGAGCACACCGTACTGGACCGCCCCCGAGGTGCTTGCGTCGACGAGCAACTACAGCTTTGCTGCTGATATCTACTCATTTGGCGTCATTTTGACCGAGCTGGACACGCTCCAACTTCCATATCACGACGCCAAGGGCCTCGGGTACTGGGGTATCATCGACGGCGTGCGACTTGGCAACCTCCGTCCGTCAGTAAGCGCAACTTGTCCGCCGTGGCTGCGAGACCTCGCCAACGCCTGTCTGTCGTTTGACCCGACGCAACGTCCGTCGGCGCTCATGATTGTCCAGTCGCTCCAAAAGCTACTCTATCGCAGCGAAGAAGAAAAGCTTTCGGCGCCTGCCGTGCGTGAACTCGAGACCAAGTTGGTCGAGCCTCGTGCTGTGAGCAGCCCTGTCGTACGTGTAGCTCAGCGAAGGGTTTTTGGTGGAATGACGCTGTGCCTCTAGGCAACCATATCTGCCGAGAACCCACAACCTTTGATCAAGCCACCGACGAGCGATGTGGCCAGCGACGCCGATACCGCGCCCGTTGCCGTCACGCCCACAACGTTGATCGCATCGACAGTGTCTCCGGTGGGACCAACCGCGCGAAATGTTGCTGACCACCGTCCCTCTAGACGATCTCAAATGCCAAGTCTGTGAGCACGCAAATCGTGTGTCAGCTTTGCCGTGTCTCCAACTCGCTTCTGCAGACGCACTGCCAAGGCTGCGCGAAAGAACTCGCTTCTGTTGCGTCCAAGCTCAAGATGCTGCTCAAGCGTCTGGCTGTTGCCAAGAAGAACGGATTTGAGATTGAGGACGACTATTTCTGTGGCGGCTGCGAGTCATACCAACCGATGAAGGCGACCTCCTGTGACGAATGCGACGATGCGCTTCCAGACGACCCCGAGAAGCTGCGTATCCTTGTGCTGCGCATCGAGCAAGCGACCACGTCCAAGGCCTAAAGTCCCAAACTGCACGTCTACGTATTCTCCACCATGAAACGAGGCACTTGCATTCTTTGAATATACGACTTATGGACAGCTCCAGAGCAACTCTCCTAACAAGGAAAACAAACACCAACGTTCAACCAAGCGTCGAATCCACAGTCCATTCAACCACAAGGGCGCCGAATCCACGTGGAGTGAACAGTTGCGTACATTCCACGGGATTCGACATAAAGAAAGTTGAGAACTGATGATTGGTCATCAAACTAAACCTACCCCTAGGGGTAGGTTGGGGTAGCCTTCGGACACGACCGAAACATGGAGATTGTGCGAGCTCTTCTCGCTGCCCAGAAGACTACACCGCAAGCAGCCAATGGTCTTTTCGGCCGGGAGAACGACGCACCAAACGTCGCTACAGACG
>NW_008246111.1:93422-96000 GCF_000281045.1 Saprolegnia diclina VS20 | reverse complement strand
GTTGCATGGTTGGATAAAGCGACTAAATGCCTTTTTGAAATCGCGTAGTAGTTTTGTGGGCAACGCAAACGCATGGGTACTTGCTATCTCTAAACTAAACGTTGAGGAAGGACGGCGAGGCGCCTCGCGCGACGATCGCATATCTCAAATGCACGTCGTCGAATGCACCTCGCCTAGCACTGGCGATGACACAAGCTACGATAAACCAAACATGATCGTCGGCCACCATATCGCAGAGCACTTTGTTCTTGCTGCTGCCAGTACGACGCATCTACCTAAAGATACGCAGCCATCCATGCGGCCAAGCCGAGTTGGCGTCGGCCAGATGCACGAACCCCGCCTTTCCGAGACGTGGCGCAGCGGCAAGTGTGGCGATGACACAGGTCGTCGCTTCCAGATCACGTTGGCCGCATCACGTTGACCGTGCTCGACCAGACCACTAGCAGGCTACTGGGCGCCGTCGTACTGGCCACCACGGCCGCTCAGCTCTGCCGCTTGCACGCCTTATGTGGCACCCTCGCAGAAATGGCGTCCCGATAGCTCGTCCCGATAGGATTGTATTCATCTCAGGATGTGCCGATATTTGTGATCGCATCCATCCGGCCCGGGTGTTGTTGATTTGGTCGCCTTTTTGACCAATCGAAAGCGGAAGCCGTGCCCGCCATGACCTGCGGAAGGGATCCAAGGCGTACGGCTGCGACGCACGATGGCCCGTACACTGCTCGAGAGCGTGGTCGAGTGGCGGTGGGTGATACCCCAAGACGGCGTCGATAGCGAGTCCGTCCTCGTACGTCCTTGGGCAGCGTCTCTATGGATTGACGACGACACTGGATGCCATGGCTTCATGCTTGTTGGCGCGGTCGCACGTTCTTTTGTCGCTCGAATGCTTTTCGCGCTGGTGCCGGAGCAACCAGATCTGGACCATTTTCGATCTTCACACGGTTTGCGTATCCGAAAAGATATGGCGTCGTCCGGTTGTGATGTTGAGTTGGATTGGTTAAAAAGAAGCCAATGAAATGGGGAGAAACGTCAGTTTTCAAACCGACGGCGACGGAGGATGCTAACGAGCGACGAGGTAGAACGACGACGATCATGCGACCTGCGACGATGTGGCGATTGTCAAATGTAGAACGCGCTTCTCAACGCTGCACGAGATGGCAAATTGGCTCAAGTCCAATCGTATCTCAACCAAGGCGTCAACGTCAACTGCATGGACAACGTACGTTGGATCTCTCAACTGGAATTGTTTTTCATTCATACTCCATTGGAGTAGAATGGTTATACGCCACTGCACACGGCTGCTTCCAGCGGTCATGTGGACGTCGTCCGCCTCTTGCTTGAAAAAGGCGCCAATGTGAATGCCTGTGGCCCGGTATGCTATGTGTATTTACGAAATAGTGTGGTTCGATTCGCCTGAATGCATTTAACGTCTGTCTAGAATGGTTATACGCCACTGCACACGGCTGCTTCCAGCGGTCATGTGAACGTCGTCCGCCTATTGCTTGAAAAAGGCGCCAAACTGGACACCGAAAACAAGGTACGTACAGCGACCATGTCGTTGTTGGGTGCTGCCATGACATGGGCCTTCAGAGATCAACAATGAACAACCATTGTTGTCTCTAGGATGGCCAAACACCGCTTGAGGTCGCAGAAGCACGCAGTTTTGATGATCCAGTCGCAAAGCTTTTCCGCGACTATGTTCACATGCAAGGCGAAAATCAGGTATTTAGTCGATCATAATGGCAGGCTTCTGCAGCGTCGATACTTACTCTCGATTCTAGCTCTTTGACGCATTGCGAGAGAAGCGCGTTGATGACGCCATGCGCCTTCTCCAAAACGACTATATACGTGCCAACCTCCGCGACAACGTACACATCTCTTGTTTCATGATATGTTGTTGATATTTATAACATTGAGTGTAGTCTGAGACGCCATTGCTGCACTTGGTCGTGTCGACGCAGGATCTGTCGCTGCTTCAAAAAATGCTTTCAAAACCTGACCTCGAGATCGATGCCAAAGACGCGGTATTCCCATAATTTGTCTTCGAGTCTGATATTTTCACGTCATTTGTGATGAAATAGACGGGCCGCACAGCCCTCGCAGTCGCCATTACCGCTGACAACGCAGAGGCAGCTCAAGCGCTGTACCAAGCTGGCGCATCCATTCTTCTCGTCGATATCACGCCTTGCGCCTCGGTGGGCTCATTTGAACTCCGTTTTGATGCCAATATTGACGAAGTGGTACAGCGTCTATGTTCTTCAACGCCAGTCCTGATCGCCGCTTTGCGCCAAGCAGCATCCGCCAACGACGACAAAACGGTGGCTCAACTATTGCGTTTGGGCGTGAGCTGCTCACTGGGCGACGAGGTACTGTATAATTTGGAGTTGGAAGGTCGACAGCATCTTGGGTTTGATGTAGAAAGGCGCGACGGCGTGGCATGCGGCGGCTGCAGCGGGGCACCTGTCCGTCCTCACGATGCTGCTCCAAGGGACCAAGGAAGAGAGTGGTATCAACGCGACCAACCACGTACACTCTACTTCGTTTCGAGTGTGTTGATTTTAACATTGGTGTAGAATGG
>NW_008246111.1:70650-72723 GCF_000281045.1 Saprolegnia diclina VS20 | reverse complement strand
CAGCGACATTCTCTTTCGCGTGCGTTGGGCAATCCACACCGACAGCGCCGTATCCGAAAGATATACTGGTTGTGATGTTGAGTTGGATTGGTGCAAAAGAAGCTAATGAAATGTCAGTTTTCAAACTGACGGCGACGGAGGATGCCAACGAGCGACGAGGTAGAACGACGACGACCATGCGACCTGGGACGATGTGCATGTGGTCAAATGTAGAAAGCGCTTCTCAACGCTGCACGAGATGGCAACTTGGCTCAAGTCCAGTTGTATCTCAACAAATGCGTCAAAGTCAACTGCACGGACGACGTATGTTGGATCTCTAAAGAGGAATTGTTTTTCATTCATACTACATTGGAGTAGAATGGTTATGCGCCACTGCACTGGGCTGTTTCCAGCGGTCATGTGGACGTCGTCCGCTTCTTGCTTGAAAAAGGCGCCAAACTCGACGCCGAAAACAAGGTACGTACAGCCACCATGTCGTTGTTGGGTGCTGCCATGACCTGAGCCTTCAGAGATCAACAATGAACAACCATTGTTGTCTCTAGGATGGCGAAACACCGCTTGAGGTCGCAGAAGCACGCGGTTGGAATGATCCAGTCGCAAAGCTTTTCCGCAACTATATTCGCATACAACCCGAGCAAGTATATAGTCGGTCATAACGACAGGCTTCTGCAGCACGGATATAGCTCTTGGACGCACTGCGCGAGAAACGCATTCCTGTCGCCACGCGCATCCTCCAAAACAGCTTTATCCACGCCAACCTCCGTGATAGTGTACACATCTCTTTCAAAATGACATGTCATTGATAGTTATAACATTGAGTGTAGTCGGAGACGCCATTGCTGCACTTGGTCGTGTCGACGCAAGATCTGTCGCTGCTTCAAAAAATGCTTTCAAAACCTGACCTCGAGATCGATGTCAAAGACGCGGTATTCCCATAATTTGTCTTCGCGTCTGATATTTTCACGTAATTTGTGATGAAATAGACGGGTCGCACAGCCCTCGCAGTCGCCATTATCGCTGACAACGCAGAGTCAGCTCAGGCGCTGTACCAAGCGTGCGCATCCGTCGATTTCGTCGATGAGGTTGGCACTTGTATTGTCGCTTGGAGCTTTCGACGCTTTGGGGTAGAGCATCCTCGCTTCGGCACTGCTCCACGCAGCGTCTGGCAACAATGACCGGATGGTGGCTCAACTGCTGCGTTTTGGCGTCAACCCTACGTCACCCAACGAGGTTGCCCGTCAAGAGGCATTGCACCAAGCTCAATTTGATCTAGCACGGCGAGACAGCGCTGCATATGGCGGCTGCCCGCGGTCACATGCCCATTCTCACGACACTGTTCCAAGCGGCAACGGTTCACGACGGCATCGACGCTACCAATCACGTACTGCATTCGGTGTATTCAGTCGACTCGCACACTGTGCTTTAGTCGGGAGAGTCGCCCCTCTTTGCTGCTGCTGGTGCTGGCCACGCCGACATTGTCAAAGCACTGACGGCTGCCAACGCCAGCCCCAAGAGCATCACCAGCGTACTACGATCTTTGCGGAACCACCATCAACGGCATTGCAATGGTGCTAGGCTGGATCGACGTTATTGCACGCGGCCGCGATCGGTGGCAGCCCAACTGTCCTGGATCATGTCCTCCCGCTTTGCAACGATGCAATGGAGATGGTCGACGAGGTCGCTCTCCGCCATCTCATGTGAACTCATTCAGTTCTCGAAACTAGTTGGGGCAGACGCCGCTGCATGTCGCGGCCGCCAAGGGCCACGGTTGCGCCGTCAAGTACCTTTTGGACGCCGGCGCCAACGTCTTGGCTGCGTCCAAGGTCCTTTTGTCGGATGTCATGATCTACTTGAGTGACTCGTGTGTAGTAGACGGGAGCGACACCGCTGATGCTAGCGACCCACCCCTACGCCATTGCTGTTTTGCAACGAGCCGGAAGCTAGGCCAAGAAACGAGTAGCCGGCGCAAGCCAAACCACGTCCTGCCGCTGGATGCTACGTCGACAGCGCTTGGTGTCAGGCCGCTTGGCCATCGATGCGCTTGGTCATTGACGTCCTCGTGGCATGTGCTCG
>NW_008246111.1:61437-70048 GCF_000281045.1 Saprolegnia diclina VS20 | reverse complement strand
CTGGACACGCTCCAACTTCCATATCACGACGCCAAGGGCCTCGGGTACTGGGGGATCATCGACGGCGTGCGGCTTGGCAACCTCCGTCCGTCAGTAAGCGCAACTTGTCCGCCGTGGCTGCGAGACCTCGCCGACGCCTGTCTCTCGTTTGACCCGACGCAGCGTCCGTCGGCATTCATGATTGTCGAGTCGCTTCAAAAGCTACTCTATCGCAGCGAAGAAGAGCTTTCGGCGCCTGCCGTGCGTGAACCCGAGACCAAGTTGGCCGAGCCTCGTGCTGTGAGCAGCCCTGTGTCATAGAAAGTCGCAGCTGGATGATGTTATACTACCTTTAGTCCATCATGTCGGGCAAGCGCCCAGAGCCCTTGATCAAGCCGCCGACAACTGCAATGTCGATTAGCGCAGAGAGAGAGACGGCTGTCGTCACGCCCGCGTCCTCCGCTATACTTCCAGTGTCCACTGGCACGGCGGTGAGACCATTGACTAGACGAAGTCGCCCAGTGCTGTCTCACGACCTTACCTCCTGCCACCGTAGTCGTCCCCGTCGATGCTCGTGAGCACGCAATTTGTCTGCCAGCTCTGTTTCGCATTCAACTCGCTCCTCCAGACGCACTGCGAGTCGTGTGCTGAAGAGCTCACTTCCGCTCCGGCCAAGCGCCAGGTCCTTTTGAAGCGCATGGCGGTGGCCAAGAAGAAAGGACTGGGGATCTACGATGGTCTTGTCTGCATCTGCTGCGGCGCACAGCAATCAATGGAAGCGGCGATCTGTAGCGAATGCGACGAAGCGCTCCCGAACGACCAAGCAAAACTCTGCATCCTCCAGCGACGCATTGAGAAAACGATCAAGCCGACGGCGTAGTTCTTCGAGCTCGACTACAATGTGTATAACACCATCGCATTCTCATAACTCGATAAAAATTGCGTTCAACCTGTGGACACATTCTCGGTAGCAAAAGGAGATGCTATGGTACCCGAGCGTCCTATCTCGACTACTGTCGCCGTGCGTTCTTTTTGCATAAAATAGATAACACTCGGACTTTAGTCGCGTTAATCAACACTGCAGTTACTATCTGTAAGCGCATTATAGGCAGCTTATCGCGTACGTGCGTGAAAATATTCGACAACATTGTGCGTGGGACGCTGCACCGTCCCCGAAAGATAAACCCTAAACCTACCCTAGACCTAGCGCTCGTCGTTGATCGCGAGAGGCAAGCACGCTGGTTCAACAGGCTCACGACGGGGACCATCGTTCGATACTAGATGAAATGCTTACGCTGCGTGCTGGTAACAGTTGAAGCAGGATATATCGGACGTTTCTGCGTTATCGTTCATGTACTTGCTCGATTGACACACCACTCGAGTTCATGGTGGGCGGAAGCGCGAGCGAGGGACAAGCTCGGACGACACAAGGATCAAGCGACGATGTGCTGTTGCATCTGTGCACCTCTGCCGGCGACAGTGTAGCTCTGTACTACGAATATTCCCCAGACGCTTGGAGTCTCGTACGCAATGGTTTCTTAGAGCTGTTCTGGAATGACACACGAAAACGTGGCATGATGCAAGAGAGCGATCTCGTTGAGCGCAAGATACATGTCGTCCAGGAGAGCTCTGCCTGGGACTGCGTCCTCGCGCATGCGATGGCCCAAGCAACGAGAAACCCAACATGGGCATCAGCCGCCATATCGCAGCGCGCTCTCTTCTTCTGCCACGTACTACGCACTTGCCGAAAGCTGTATCACGTCCCATGCGACATTGCCACGGTGGCGTCGGTGCCAAATGCGCGGCGACGAGCCGCCAGTCCGAGACGTGGCGCGACGACAGGCCATGCGAGCCGACGCCGAGAAGCGCGCCAGCCATGGCGCTGGCCGAGACAGGCGCATTCGAGGTCACGTCGGTCTGTCACGTCGGTCGCATCGTGCTGGCTGTGCTGGACCAGCTACCCGCAGGTTGCTGTCGTCCTGGCCACCGCCGCTTTGCCCGAATGTATCCGGATAGAATTGTATACGGATACCATTGGATCGCTGGCAGATGCGAGGTGACGGGATGCCAGCGCCGCCAAGACAAGACGAAGTACGCTAATGGCCGCGGGTCGGCCATGCGATGGCCGCGGTCGGCCATGCGATGGTCGACGTCGTCCAGAAGACGAAGGAGACGACGAAGATGGCAGGCGACCGAGCAAGCAAGGTCCTCGTGCCCAGCAGGCAGGATCCTCCTACCACCGTGCGGTCGCTGTGTGTCGCTGATGGACGATCATCAACCACGCCGCCTGTCAAGGATACATGGCGTACTTACAGGTTGCGTAGCAGGTCCATGGTCGTGGCCTGTAGGAGCGTCGACGTCGCGCCTGGAGCGGCGCAAGCCAAACCTCGTCCTGCCGCTGGATGCTACGTCGACAGCGCTTGGTGTCAGGCCGCTTGGCCATCGATGCGCTTGGTCATTGACGTCCTCGTGGCATGTGCTCGGGCAATTAGATGCAATTCTTACTGGGCCACGCAGGACAGGCGGCCGCCGCGCGCTTGCAGAATGGTTGCGTTCATTAGGAGGAGGACGAGGCTGCTGATCGCCTGGATCCGCTGCGATAGCCAGACGCTCGGCTGTGGCGGCGAGTGTGTGAACGTGGGTCTTGTCGCCGGCGTGGCCAACGAGTGCAAGGCCTTAGCCGATTTCTTGGGCGTCAAGAAGACGTGGTCGTCGTGGTCGAGCTTCCGGCACAGCGTTCTCCCATCGACCCGAGGTAGAGCCATTGGCAATCAACGCGTGCGATGCAGAAGGCCGACTACACCGTCGACGAGGATAGCGTCTGCTGACAAGCACTTAGCATTGAAGTGATCGCCGAGCAACGCGTCAAGCTTCTTTATTCGTGGTGCAATGGCTCGGCTCGGGCGCGCGTACCGGACAAAGGACACCTTGACAAGGAATAAGGGCAATAACAATATGTATGTTCCCTTGGTACTGCTCATTTTGTTGACTTTTGGCGAATCAAAAGCGGCGAATGAGTTTGCCCTTATTCCATGAACGAGCCAATGGGCTGTTGCCGGCGGGTTGTAGCAACATGAAAATTGACCGGGTCGTCGTCGACAGCCCAGACATTGCCTGATTTTACCGCTACGCTTCACCGCGATGGCGACGTGGATGGATGCCAACGGCCTCGTGCTTCTCTCGGACGCTGGTCGCTCCATGAACTTGACCCGCCACGCCTACGCCATACTCCTCGACGGAGCACAGGCCAAGCTCTTGGACGATCGGGACAAGGACCCTCTCGCCCATTCGATCGCGCTGCTTGTCGCTGCCGTCATGGCCATCTTCGCCACCTACATAGCTCTTCGCTTGCAACGCGCTGTGCTTGCTTATGTTGTGTACATCATCGTGCTCGGCGTCCTCTGCTTTATCACGGGAAGCGACCCGTTCGCACCTCTTGCCGTCCTCGCCGCTATCAGTCTCGTCGCGGTCCTCGCACGCTCAGAAGCCCACTTGACGCATGTGCTCCTGCTTCCGTTAGCTGCGGGTCTTCGCGCCTTCTCCACGTACTGCCTTGACGGTCTACACACCAGCGCCACGACTCTTCTCGACGTCGTTGCGGACGCCATAGGACTCGACATGAGAGTTCTTCTCGTCGCCTTTGCACTCGGCAGCGTCGGCGTCTACTGCTGCAACGGTCGATTCGCCCCGTGGATCAAGAGCGTGTTTGTCTTTGTCTCTCTCACGGCCGTGCTCAGCGCGTGGCTCTCGGTCATCTACGCGCTCGGTCTGGCGTGCCTCCTCTCGTGGTTGCAAAAGTTTGGGTGGGCGCTGCTGGCGTTGATACTCTTCGTCGAGTTTGCGTTCGCCGCCATGCCAGCGACGCCCGTGGTCATGCTGCTTCGCGACGTCGGTGGACTCTATATGCTCGCTGTTCCGGGGCGACGCCGCATGGTCAAGCTCCTGTCCGTTGCCCTTTACAGCGTCGTTTTGGTCGCTGTAGCGATGCCTTGTCATGGACTTGTCAACGATGTCGTTCGTGCAATGACCGGATACGAAATCCCTAACATGCTCTCGGGGGCTCTCCTCGGGCTCACCATCGCACGCTTAGCATCCACGCAAGCTACCCGAGGCTCGCAAGATGCGTCGGCACATTGAGTTGAAACGCTAATCGATAGACTGCCTTTGCTGTGGTGTTTCCCGTGTATTCTTCGATCCATTGTGTACACTGGGCGACGTGGCCAAAACGCTGTTCAAGACTAAAAGGACACCAACCGAGCAGCACGACCTCAGTCATTCCCTTGAAAAGAACCGAGCAGCACTACCAAGCGTCTCGCACACTGAGAGGTCGGTCAACCGCACCATCACGGCCTACGACACATGGCTCAACGCGACACGCGGAAAGCGGTATTGAACCGAGAAGCCGCTGCTGAGGTACCTCGCGACGCTCGCGCTCACGGCAGCCGCTGCCGGGCTTCTCGGGCGCTACGCGTTTCGCTACAAACGCCCTCGCGCTGGCGGGCGCCGCCGCCTTTACCACCTTGATGCGGCTCTAGGTCATGGAGTGCAAGCGTCTTGAGCCACGGCTCGCAGTTGTCGTTCAATTTCGGACGCAACTTGCCCTCGCGGACTTGATGGGGAATTGAATTCTTGTCGTCGACGTCGGCGTTAGCGCCCGTTGCATCCAAGCTCGAAGTCCTTCTCAAGCGGCTTGCGGTCGCCAAGAAGAATGGATTTGAGATCGACGACGGTCTTGTCTGCGTCTCCTGCGCCACACTTCACAGTATGACGGCCACGATCTGCGACGTGTGCGACGACGAGCTTCCGGACGACCAAGAGAAGCTGCGCATCCTACTGCTGCGCATTGAGCAAGCGTCCACGTCGAGTGCCAAGTCGCTGTCCTGCCTCGCGATGGCCTTGAATGTTCTAAACTGCGTTTGACTGTGGTCAGCTATGGCGCGCGTTGTACGACTGCAGCGGTAGCGTAGTCGCCTCTGCTCTCCAAGGTATCTTCTATCACCGTGTGAAGTATGAGTGACTTCACTTCAAACAAGTGAAGTGTCATCGACGCCCAGGAGGATTTGCTCTAAGGAACAGCACTACAGCATCGCCTCCGTCTCCTCTACTCCGCGACAACGACTCAAAACCAAATAGTACGCCATCTTCTATAAGGACGATACCAAGCCGACGTCCACACCGTCCAAGAGCTGCACAATGTTGCGCAGTTGGTACTCGACGACGCGGTGTGCGTCGCGGCGCTCGTAGCTACGTCGCGTAGCTTGGTAGACCACTCGGCATTGGTTTGAACTAGCGCGAGCGCGCGCTGTTTGTCGTACAGAAGCCACCACACGGCGCAGGACGCGTGGAGCGCAACGAGCACCGACTGCCACTGAACGCAAAGGCGTTCATTAGAGCGATGTGTACAACATGCGGGTGATGGGAGCACAAGGAGACGCGGGAATAACGTAGCCACCTCGGCTTTTCGTTTCGGGCAACAGACGCGCCAGCAAGATCACGCGCGAGTGGTGACAGTGGATGCCTGCGTCGACGACGGTAGATTGCAGAAGTCGGCGCCGTCTGTCGCGTGCCTGACCGACCGCGACGTCAGCGTTAAAGGCGTCTACTGCCTCGAGAAAGCTGGCCAAATCTGGTCCACAACGAGTATGCGCACGTGCTTCTTGCTCGAGTCACGCTCGCTCGCCACGTCGTCGAGGACGAGTCCATAGGTAGGTCGAAACCTGGTTTGATGCAGGCATCTAACTCATTGTAAGACAGATATGGCGCCAAAGTAGTGTGGTACCGTGTGCTAAACGCGCACGAGCGCCGCGCCGACGCCTTGCCGAACGAGGTATGAGCCAAGCTCGCCGTGCACCTTGGGCGCGCGCCGCAAGTGACCGCCGACGGTTGCAAGCTCGGCTCGTTGGCAGCTCGAGCAGACATCGCATCTGACGCGACCTCGAGCGAGAGGTTTGCAGCGCGCAGTATGTTGGCGTGGCGCTGCCAGCGGTCGCGGTACGTACTCGAGCTGGCCGCCGCGTGCCAGCAGGGCATCGTCGTACGTGAGGTGCTCACGGTTGATAGCATTTGACTCAAGCGCAGCGAGATGCCGCGCGCGCTTCGAATGCGGCCCGGCGCTCGGGCAGCTCCTGCAGCGCCGACGTTGCCGTGGCCGCTGCCTCATCGACCGGTTTCGAAGTGCACTTGCGTTAGAATCCGGTTATTGTCCGGATACGTGGACATGTCGCAGGCTCGAGATCATCGTCGGCACGCCTGGCACCCTGCCTTGCACCTGCGCTCGAGGTTGTTGCTGTCGGCGTTCGTTCGTCTCGGTAGATCGAATACATGTATATGCCTCACCGCGCATAGACACCGGGCTCGAATGCAATGAACTTTCTACCGTTACGGCGCCACCGTCAACACTGCGGGTGCGACCCACTGCAGTCCTACCAGGTAGTATAGAGCGCCAAGGACACGAGTCTCTTGTGCGCTTGTATACTAGTACGCTAGAGTATTAGCACCGGTGATCAAGGTCTGCTCGCTACTCGGAATGTTATTGTACCTATCGTGTGGATGCGACGTGGGTTGTCACCGACGTCGCCCGCAGCATGCTACACGAGACTGTTGCGATCACCATGACAAGCTCTTACTTGTAGAGTCAATGTTTAGAAGAGAAGGGATGCATGGCGAAAGAAGGACCTTGGTCGCACGAGTTTCACCGTCCACAGTCGAGAGGACACCCGCTTGCGCCGCGGTGCGACCAAGGCCGTACATGTTGCGGAATGATAGACAAACGCATTTCTAGAAACTTTAGTACAATTTTTATTGTACGTCTTGGTTCCATTCACAGCAATACATACCAAGCTACAGCATCGGGTGCCACGCACGGCTCAAGATGGGCACCGACGACCGCGGCAACCGCTCATGACGTGGCACGCTGTGCGCGTCGCAGTACGTCTCGTACGCACAAAAGATCCCGTCGATCTCGTCAAAGGAAACATCCAATGAGACGAGGTCCGCTTCAAAAAAGAAGCGACGCGGCGGCGTCATCGTCGCATACGCGGTCGTCGCATGGTCGTGGGCGCAGAATTTCAAAGCGCGGCGCGGGTGCCGCTGAAGGCACGACGCACAAAACACAAACAGTGCCTTTGGACAACTATCGCACTTGGCGAGGCGGCCGTGCACCGGCTGGCAGCACACCGTGCAGCTCATGGGCCACGACTCGGGCGCGTCATCGTGGCTCGTCATCATGTACTGGCGTACGCGCGCCAAGCTCTCGTCGCGCTGCGCGGTCGTCGGTGGTGCGTCGAGAAGGAAGCCGACGAGCAGCCACGCGCTCTCCTTATCGGGCGTCGCCTCGAAAATGCGGCGGTAGCATGACGCGGCGACGTCATACTTGCCGGCAGCCCAATACGCGACGGCCAAGTGTTTTAACACTAGTCACCACCATTTCATATCAGCATCATGAAGGCAAAAAGCACAGGTATGTACCTTCTCGATGATGGTGCGAGAGGTCAGAGCGGCTCACAAGTGCATCTTCAAGCGCCTCGAGCTGCGTCGTTGCTTCGTGCAGATGCCCGGCCATGAGCGTGACCATTGCGAGGTTCATCTTGTCGACCATCGTGCCGCTGTTGTCCGGGCCCCGCGTCCGTTCGCTGGTCTCGACAAGGTGCTGAGCCAGCGGCAGCGCCCGCTGCAGCTCCCCGAGAAACATGAACGCGCCCGCCAGGAACGAAATCGTGAGTGTCGTCGACGTATGGTCCTTGCCAAAATGCGCTTCTTGAATTGGCAGTGCCTTTGCGAGCCAGCGAGCCGCGACGCGCCGGGCGCCGAGTTGGAAGTGGTTGATGCCAATCATGCTCAACGTGCTGGCCGTGCGCCAGTCGCCGAGGCCAAACGAGTGTCGCTGGAGGTCCAGCAGCGTCATGCTCATGTCGAGGGACGCGGTAAAGTCTCCGTTCCAAGCCAGCGACGCGGCAAAGTCGGCGCGCGACCGCAGCGACCGGCAGTCGGCGGCACCGAGTTGGCGCTCGAGCGACGCGAGCGATGCGGTAAAGGCCGGCTCCCACTCGTCGCGCGGCTTGCGCTGGTACGCGATTGCATAGGCCAAATGCGACGCGGCAGCAAGCGTCTCAGGTGCGTCCGGGCCGCGCGATTGCGTAAACAAGTCGACCGCGTGGCGACAGCAGCGCTCGCTCTCGGCGTCCTTAGTCTCGCGGGTGTAGATGAGACCAAGCTGCAACCAGCGCGCCGCCTTCTCGGCTGGCGTTGGCGCCGACGCGATCGATGCTTCCAAGGTTGTCTTGATCCATGTAGACAGCGTAGAGAAGATGAGCCGGTCGACGGCTACGAATGACGTCTCGGCGCGAATCAACGCAAAGATACCGTCGCGGTCCCCGGCAATTGTCGCTTCTGAGTTTTCGCTCTTGATGGTCGCCAGCATCTGGAGAAAGGCGCCGTCTTCAGCCATGTCAGCGAGAAACGTGGCTTCTTGGTCTTGCGCCAGTGCAATCTCAAAGCGCGCGCCCATTGTCACTGCGACGTAGACCTCAAAGACGCACCAGCTTCGACGAAGCACGATCGGGTCGTTCCACGGGTGCATGATCATGACCATGTTGCCGATCGTGGCCAAGCTGTCCTTGAACGTCGTCGACCA
>NW_008246111.1:59512-60993 GCF_000281045.1 Saprolegnia diclina VS20 | reverse complement strand
AGTGTGTTTCAAGTCGCTTCATTCTATCTTTGTATGCCATGTCTTGTCGCACCGCGTTTCAATGTCCAATCACATCGCAGGGCCATTGCAGAACAGCCAATCCTTGCGTAGTAAGAGCGATCCTTGGGCTGAGCGCGCAACAACATTTGATCGACACTGAAATGAAAAGATGCCATCAACAATCTTTATAGTTAAATGGACTAAAACATCGGGTGCCAACAACGGTTCAAAAGAGGCACCGATGTCCGTGGTAGGCGCTCGTGCAACGGGACGCTGTGCATCGTGCAGTAGGCGTCGTAGTCGGTCCACAGCGTCTCGATGTGTTCGTACGAGGCGTCGAGCAAGTCTTTTTCCAGGAAGAATCGGCGCGGAGGCGGCATCGTCGAGAACTTGGTCATCAACGGGTCGTGCTTGCAGTGCTTTCGGAGGCAGGCGACGTTGCGCGCGAGGCACTTTGTGCAAAAAAATGAGATGCCGCCGGGGCACCCCGTGCACATGACGACACAGCCGGCAATGACCCTGCCGCACGAAAGGCAGCTCTCTGGCCACGTCTCGGGCGTTGGATCATCGACGGACTCGATATAACTTCGTGCGCGCGCAAGGTCATCGGCGTGGGATGGACGCGTCGACGCCATCAAGAAGAAGTACCACGCGTTTCTCTTTTTCGTGGGCGAGAGGTTTAGTGCCCGGATAAAGTAGTTGGTGGCCTTCTCGTACTGGTTCTGGGACCAAAATGCCGTCGCCATCAAACCGAGCACTAGATATACGATCAATTCACGAGGCCACCACCAACACGTACCCATGGGCCGGCGAGCGGTCAGCTCGGGTCGGCCTTCCAGAATCGCATCCGTCGCAGTCCAGAGTGACAGCGCTTCGTTGGCTTGTCCCGCCATAAGAAGCGCGCCCCCGAGCGTGATCTTGTCAAGAATAGCGGCGTCGTGGAGCGGGCCAAGGATGCGCTCGCTGCCCGCAACGAGGCGCTCTGCCATCGGCAGCGCGCGCACGGCGTCCCCCGTGTTCAAAAGGGCATTCACGAGCCGCGACGCCGACGTTCGCGTTGATGCATGGTCGTGCCCCAAGGTTGCTTCTTGAACGAGAAGGGCGCGTCGGAGGTACCGGGCCCCGACACGGAACATGTAGAGTTGGTTGTACGCACCACCGATCGCACACAAAGTGCCGGCCGTGCGCCAATGACGGAGGCCATACTTGGCGCGCTGGAGGTCCAGCGTCTCGAGACCCAGGTTGAGCGCACCGTGGTGATTGCCGTTCCAGGAAAGTGCGACCGTGAGGCGCAAGCGAGCGACTAGCGTTGTCTCGTGCATTGCGCCGAGCTGCTCGACCAGTGCCGACATCTTCGAGAGGAAGAGCGGCTCCCACTTGTGCTGTGGTTTACGTAGAAACGCAACGCAGCTTGCAAGCGCCGACTGCGTCTTGAGCGTCTCGAGATCGTTGGGCCCGTTGGCTTGCGTGAACAAGGCGAC
>NW_008246111.1:56761-58790 GCF_000281045.1 Saprolegnia diclina VS20 | reverse complement strand
GGTTTGGTCAATGGCACGACAAACTCAAAGCAAACTTGGGCCGTGGTCTTGCCAACAAAGCGGGACTCGCCGCCATGCTCGTTGATAAAGTGGCGCAAGTACGAGAGGCGGACACCGCGGTCTGGCGACGTCATCTCGCAAGGTCCGCCACAAAATGCATGATCGAACCATACGGGTTGACAGAACACGAGCCATCTGGTTTTGAGGCAACCTGAAACCAATGTGAAGAGTCATACTGAAGTGTGCTGGGTTGCGGTCCCTGGGAAGCTGTCCAAGACGTTGCGTGCACAAAGCTATTTGATGTTCTGTCATCTGCAGTCATTCTAGCTGCATGCATGACCATGTTGTTGTCGCGCCTATTTCTTCAAAACCGGGAAATCGCGTTTGTCCAAAATTGCAATTGCCAGCTCCGACGTCAAGGTATGCAGTCCATTGCTTTAGAGGACAATCTCGACCTATCGAATGCGATTGGCCGCAGAGGCTCCAATGAACTTGGCTCAACTGTGTCGAGCAGTTGCCACAGCGATTTCTGAGCCACCCAATAGGAGGTGTGGGGTTCAACCCCATCGAGGCGGCGCTTTGGCCCGCACAAACTAGTCTACTGGGTGTGAAGTACACGAGCATGACATTATCTTCTCTATTGCTACCGATCCCGGTCTCTTATTCAGGCAAAAATACACAATGTTGGCATGTATAGAAAGCATATCCAAGTACTCAGTGGTGGCTTAAACCATCGGGTGCCAACTCCGGTTCAAGATCGGAACCGACGTCCGCAGCAGTCGCTCGTGGCGCGGAACGCTGTGTGTATCGCAGTACGTCTCGTATGCGCCGTAGAGGCCATCTACCTCGTCGTAGGCTGCGTCGGACGCGCCAAGATCTGCCTCGAAAAAGAAGCGCTTCGGCGGCAGCGTCGTCTTGAACGCAGTGGCACTCGGGTCGTGGGTGCAAAATTGCTGAACACGCCGGTACCGGCGATCGACGCACCCGGTGCAGAACCGGTAGAGGCCGTTGGGGCACGCTGAACAGACGACGCGGCGCCCGACGATCGGCATGCAGCACGCCAAGCACGTGACGGGCCACGTCTCGGGTGCCGTGTCGTCCGTCGATGCGAGATAGCTGCGGGCGCGCTGCAGTGCCGCGTTGACAGTAGGCACCCGGGGGGCGTCGGCGGCAAACATGAAGAGAAGCCACGCGCTTGTCTTGCTCGGAATGTCGTCCAAGGCGCGCGCGAAGTACTTGGCCGCTTCGTCGTAGTTGCACTGCGCCCAGTGGGCGACGGCCAAGTACACGTGCACTACAATATACTAGAATGGAATTCAGAAGCTCAGTTTTGGTACCGGTAAAATGGCCGTCATGGCACTTTCCAGCTCAATGAGCTGCGTCTTGGCTTCAAGGATGTTGCCGGCCATGAGCTCCGCCGTGGCAAGGTTAAGGTTGAAGCGAATCGTGTTCGTGTGCCCGGGCCCAAACATGCGTTTGTTCGAGGCGGCCAGTCGCGCCACCATCGGCAACGCCTCCTTGGCGTGGCCCGAGTGGTTCAGGACCCCGACAAGGTGTACGGCCGTCGCTATTGTAATCGGGTGGTCGTCTCCATAATGCGATTCGTGGAAAGCCAGCGCACGTCGCAGGTACCGAGCGCCGACGCGAAGCTGGTGTAGCTGAAGGTAGTTGGCGCCAATCGAGCGCAGCGTGCCCACCGTGCGCTTGTCGTTGAGGCCGTACGCGTGCCGCTCGAGGTCCAATGTCTCCAAATTGATGGCTAAGGACCCGCTCGGGTCGTTGTTGATGGCCAGCGCAGTGGCAAACCGCAGCCGGGTCTGAAGCGTGGTCGCGTGCGCCGCTCCAAAAAACGCCGCCTGCGCGGATAGCGTCGCTTCAAAGCACGGTGCCCACTCGGTCCTTGGTTTGCGTTGCGAGGCCATCGCCGCGGCCAAAGCTGACTGCGCCACGAGCGTCTCGCGATCGTTGGGGCCATTGGCTTGCGTAAACAAGGCGACAGCGTGGCGAGAGCAGCGCTCGGCCTCGGGCG